>NC_056730.1:1125265508-1125513246 GCF_019279795.1 Protopterus annectens | reverse complement strand
CCATTTATAGCTCTTTTGAAGTTCTCTGTTTAAAATCCGCCTCTGGGTGTTTTTTTCTGGCTATACTACTCAGACAAGCTCCTCGTTGTGCTGCAGAGTGGTCCTAGCTACAGAGAACTCAGAAAAGCGACTACTTTCTGGATTTAAGTATCTTTGCTGGGTTTTTACTTGAAATACCTTCTCTAGCTTACCCTAAACAAGCTTAAACTGTTTTTTATCTGTTTGCTGCATTATTTAATATCTGCACTTAAAGTTACTTTTTAGTCGAAATTGATCGAAAGTTTGTTTGTTAGTTTTATTGAACTGTTGAGGCTGCACAGTAAAGTGTGCTAGCCTGCGTAACTGATTTATTACTGTTTCTGCATTTTCTGTGTGTTTTCTATCTAAAAACAAAAAAAAAACAAAAAAATAATCCTTGATTCCCGCCTCTCATCGACTAGTTTAGACCAGTTTACAGGCTTTGCTGTATTCTGGGCTGTGGTGTAGTTCCTGTGTTGTCCATTACCTTACTTGGATAGAAGGAAGTTTCTTTGCTCACCAGTGGGAGTGGGGAGCCTTGAGCAGCCTACCTGTCCCTGTAGGAAGTGACCTCAGCACAAGAGCTGTAGTAATTGGTTGTTTTGGACCATTTATAGCTCTTTTGAAGTTCCCTGTTTAAAATCCACCTCTGGGCATTTTTTTCTGGCTATACCACTCAGACAAGCTCCTCGTGGTCCTGCAGAGTGGTCCTAGCTACATAGAACTCAGAAAATGACTGCTTTCTGGATTTAAGTATCTTTGCTGTTTTTTTACTTGAAATACCTTGTCTAGCTTACCCTAAACAAGCTTAAACTGTTTTTTAGCTGTTTACTGCATTATTTAATATCTGCACTTAAAGTTACATTTTAGTCGAAATTGATCGAAAGTTTGTTTGTTATTTGTTTAATTTAACTGTTGAGGCTGCCCACTAAAGTGTCCTAGCCTGTGTAACTGATTTATTACTGTTTCTGCATTTTCTGTGTGTTTTCTATCTAAAAACAAAAAAAAAACAAAAAAATAATCCTTGTTTTCCCACCTCTCCTCGACTAGTTTGGACGAGTTTACAGGCTTTGCTGTATTCTGGGCTGTGGTGTAGTTCCTGTATTTTCCATTACCTTACTTGGATAGAAGGAAGTTTCTTTGCTTACCAGTGGGAGTGGGGAGCCTTGAGCAGCCTACCTGTCCCTGTAGGAAGTGACCTCTGCACAAGAGCTGTAGTAATTGATTGTTTTGGACCATTTCTAGCTCTTTTGAAGTTCCCTGTTTAAAATCCGCCTCTGGGCATTTTTTTCTGGCTATACTATTCAGACAAGCTCCTCGCAGTCCTGCAGAGTGGTCCTAGCTACAGAGAAGTGAGAAAAGCGACTACTTTCCGGATTTAAGTATCTTTGCTGTTTTTTTTACTTGAAATACCTTCTCTAACTTACCCTAAACAAGCTTAAATAGTTTTTTTAGCTGTTTGCGGCATTATTTAATATCTGCACTTAATGTTACATTTTAGTCGAAATTGATTGAAAGTTTGTTTGTTGTTTGTTTTATTTAACTGTTGAGGCTGCCCAGTAAAGTGTGCTAGCCTGTGTAACTGATTTATTACTGTTTCTGCATTTTCTGTGTGTTTTCTATCTAAAAACAAAAGAAAACAAAAAAATAATCCTTGTTTTCCCGTCTCTCCTCGACTAGTTTAGACCAGTTTACAGGCTTTGCTGTATTCTGGGCTGTGGTGTAGTTCCTGTGTTGTCCATTACCTTACTTGGATAGAAGGAAGTTTCTTTGCTCACCAGTGGGAGTGGGGAGCCTTGAGCAGCCTACCTGTCCCTGTAGGAAGTGACCTCAGCACAAGAGCTGTAGTAATTGGTTGTTTTGGACCATTTATAGCTCTTTTGAAGTTCTCTGTTTAAAATCCGCCTCTGGGTGTTTTTTTCTGGCTATACTACTCAGACAAGCTCCTCGTTGTGCTGCAGAGTGGTCCTAGCTACAGAGAACTCAGAAAAGCGACTACTTTCTGGATTTAAGTATCTTTGCTGGGTTTTTTTTACTTGAAATACCTTCTCTAGCTTACCCTAAACAAGCTTAAACTGTTTTTTATCTGTTTGCTGCATTATTTAATATCTGCACTTAAAGTTACTTTTTAGTCGAAATTGATCGAAAGTTTGTTTGTTAGTTTTATTGAACTGTTGAGGCTGCACAGTAAAGTGTGCTAGCCTGCGTAACTGATTTATTACTGTTTCTGCATTTTCTGTGTGTTTTCTATCTAAAAACAAAAAAAAAACAAAAAAATAATCCTTGATTCCCGCCTCTCATCGACTAGTTTAGACCAGTTTACAGGCTTTGCTGTATTCTGGGCTGTGGTGTAGTTCCTGTGTTGTCCATTACCTTACTTGGATAGAAGGAAGTTTCTTTGCTCACCAGTGGGAGTGGGGAGCCTTGAGCAGCCTACCTGTCCCTGTAGGAAGTGACCTCAGCACAAGAGCTGTAGTAATTGGTTGTTTTGGACCATTTATAGCTCTTTTGAAGTTCTCTGTTTAAAATCCGCCTCTGGGTGTTTTTTTCTGGCTATACTACTCAGACAAGCTCCTCGTTGTGCTGCAGAGTGGTCCTAGCTACAGAGAACTCAGAAAAGCGACTACTTTCTGGATTTAAGTATCTTTGCTGTTTTTTTACTTGAAATACCTTCTCTAGCTTACCCTAAACACGCTTAAACTGTTTTTTTTTAGCTGTTTACTGTATTATTTAATATCTGCACTTAAAGTTACATTTTAGTCGAAATTGATCGAAAGTTTGTTTATTGTTTGTTTAATTTAACTGTTGAGGCTGCCCACTAAAGTGTGCTAGCCTGTGTAACTGATTTATTACTGTTTCTGCATTTTCTGTGTGTTTTCTATTTAAAAACAAAAAAAAAACAAAAAAATAATCCTTGTTTTCCCGCCTCTCCTCGGCTAGTTTAGACCAGTTTTCAGGCTTTTCTTTATTCTGGGCTGTGGTGTAGTTCCTGTGTTGTCCATTACCTTACTTGGATAGAAGGAAGTTTCTTTGCTTACCAGTGGGAGTGGGTTGCCTTGAGCAGCCTACCTGTCCCTGTAGGAAGTGACCTCCGCACAAGAGCTGTAGTAATTGATTGTTTTGGACCATTTCTAGCTCTTTTGAAGTTCCCTGTTTAAAATCCGCCTCTGGGCATTTTTTTCTGGCTATACTATTCAGACAAGCTCCTCGCAGTCCTGCAGAGTGGTCCTAGCTACAGAGAAGTGAGAAAAGCAACTACTTTCCGGATTTAAGTATCTTTGCTGTTTTTTTTACTTGAAATACCTTCTCTAACTTACCCTAATCAAGCTTAAACTGTTTTTAGCTGTTTGCTGCATTATTTAATATCTGCACTTAAAGTTACATTTTAGTCAAAATTGATCGAAAGTTTGTTTGTTGTTTGTTTAATTTAACTGTTGAGGCTGCCCACTAAAGTGTGCTAGCCTGTGTAACTGATTTATTACTGTTTCTGCATTTTCTGTGTGTTTTCTATCTAAAAACAAAAAAACCCAAAAAAATAATCCTTGTTTTCCCGCCTCTCCTCGACTGGTTTTGACCAGTTTACAGGCTTTGCTGTATTCTGGGCTGTGGTGTAGTTCCTGTGTTGTCCATTACCTTACTTCGATAAAAGGAAGTTTCTTTGCTCACCAGTCGGAGTGGGGAGCCTTGAGCAGCCTATCTGTCCCTGTAGGAAGTGACCTCAGCATAAGAGCTGTAGTAATTGGTTGTTTTGGACCACTTCTTGCTCTTTTCAAGTTCCCTGTTTAAAATCCGCCTCTGGGCATTTTTTTCTGGCTATACTACTCAGACAAGCTCCTCGTGGTCCTAGCTACAGAGAACTCAGAAAAGCGACTACTTTCTGGATTTAAGTATCTTTGCTGTTTTTTTACTTGAAATACCTTCTCTAGCTTACCCTAAACACGCTTAAACTGTTTTTTTAGCTGTTTACTGTATTATTTAATATCTGCACTTAAAGTTACATTTTAGTCGAAATTGATCGAAAGTTTGTTTATTGTTTGTTTAATTTAACTGTTGAGGCTGCCCACTAAAGTGTGCTAGCCTGTGTAACTGATTTATTACTGTTTCTGCATTTTCTGTGTGTTTTCTATTTAAAAACAAAAAAAAACAAAAAAATAATCCTTGTTTTCCCGCCTCTCCTCGGCTAGTTTAGACCAGTTTTCAGGCTTTTCTTTATTCTGGGCTGTGGTGTAGCTCCTGTGTTGTCCATTACCTTACTTGGATAGAAGGAAGTTTCTTTGCTCACCAGTGGGAGTGGGGAGCCTTGAGCAGCCTACCTGTCCCTGTAGGAAGTGACCTCAGCACAAGAGCTGTAGTAATTGGTTGTTTTGGACCATTTCTAGCTCTTTTGAAGTTCCCTGTTTAAAATCCACCTCTGGGCATTTTTTACTGGCTATACTACTCAGACAAGCTCCTCGTGGTCCTGCAGAGTGGTCCTAGCTACAGAGAACTCAGAAAAGTGACTACTTTCTGGATTTAAGTATCTTTGCTGTTTTTTTACTTGAAATACCTTCTCTAGCTTACCCTGAACAAGCTTAAACTGTTTTTGTAGCTGTTTGCTGCATTATTTAGTATCTGCACTTAAAGTTACATTGTAGTCGAAATTGGTCAAAAGTTTGTTTGTTGTTTGTTTAATTTAACTGTTGAGGCTGCCCACTAAAGTGTGCTAGCCTGTGTAACTGATTTATTAGTGTTTCTGCATTTTCTGTGTGTTTTCTATCTAAAAACAAAAAAAAAAAAAAATAATAATCCTTGATTCCCGCCTCTCATCGACTAGTTTAGACCAGTTTACAGGCTTTGCTGTATTCTGGGCTGTGGTGTAGTTCCTGTGTTGTCCATTACCTTACTTGGATAGAAGGAAGTTTCTTTGCTCACCAGTGGGAGTAGGTAGCCCTGAGCAGTCTACCTGTCCTTGTAGGAAGTGACCTCAGCTCAAGAGCTGTAGTAATTGGTTGTTTTGGACCATTTCTAGCTCTTTTGAAGTTCCCTGTTTGAAATCCGCCTCTGGGTGTTTTTGCACGGTTGTGCGCATAGCACAGCACCAGTTAAACAAGGTCAAACTTCTTCTGGCTCTGCCAAGTCTGCTCTTCAAATTTTCCCTTAAGGAAAATCAGACTACTCGCTATATTATAAGCCTAGCACTTGTTCTCAAAACTTCTCTAATAAGTAAGCACTCTCATACTAAGTAAGCACTACATCCACCTACCACCCCTGTGAATATCCACTTCCCTTAAAGGCACAGCACTCCCATATACTGTTCTAGCATGTCAAGTGGTAGATTACTGGCATCCTCTCCAGTTCAGCTGGTTAATCTGGGTATCCTGAGACAATGCTACAATTGTCTCATGTACACAGACAACCCTGTCCTCCTCCCAACAAACACAAATACATGTGAGAGATGCAACTATATAATCAAACTATGGCTGACCTCTCTCAACTCAATGCTGGCATGACCAGACAGGATGAGATGGTAACCACACACACAACAAACCCAGTCCCACATAGACCTACCACAACTGCAAACCAAACACATAAAAACACAAAGACATACTCAGAGGCTCTAATAAAAAACTTACCAAAACAACAGAGGCTCCCAGAGCAGACATCCAAAAATCCACCACCTCAAAACAAAACACATGCAACACATACTTCAATAAATCAGTGTGTCAATCAATCACAGCCCTTAAGGCCAAACATCATGCCTGATACACTAGTAATAGGTGACTCTATAGTCAGACACACTGATGTCCCACTTACCAGGCTGAACAAGGAGAGGGTGACTGTGAGCTGCCTATCGGGAGCTAGGATCCGCTACATAACACATGCACTCAGGTCACTCCAAAGCAAGTACAAATATGACTCCGTCATTGTCCATGCTGGCGTGAATGACCTGAGATGTACCTCCCTGGACTACATGAAAAGAGACATAGAAGAGCTCTCTGATTATGTAGCCCAGGCTGGTATGACCCTGACCCAGAGCAGCATCTTGCTCTCACCAAGAATGATGCCACAATACAAAGACAAGATGATCAGCTTTAATAATTGGCTCAAGTACTGGTGTCATTCTAAGGGGATCCAATGTCTGTCTGCTTGGGATGACATGTTGGACAAGCCACGCTGCTTCGCAAGGGACGGCTTGCACCTGTCACCACTGGGCTTCCGGATATTGGCTAAGGCTCTTGCCACTCCCATAGTGCCTTTTTTAGGCAAGGCTCAAAAGACAAACCCACCTCCTTAGAAAACAAAAATGGAAAAAAACTAAGGGTAATGCTGCTCAATGCCAGAAGTCTAGAACCAGGTTCAAGGCTCCTGAGAGCACCCCAGCGCTACCAGGCTATACCTCGTATCATGCTTTTCGGCCCCAAAACCCAGGCCAAACCACAAAGGGAGGGGGAGTGTCCATATTCATCAAGGACACCCACACCTCCAGGTTAGTAGCAACACATGAAGCATCGGAGACCATACAGGTGCAACTAACCATAGGCAAAACTGCTATACAATTGGTAGCATGTTACAGACCACCCTCCCAATCTCAGGAACCCACTCAGCCTTCCTGAAGACATTGGAGGATATGAATGTATCACAAAATACCACCATACTGGGAGACTTCAACTACCCTAACATAGACTGGGTACATTATTCTAGCCCTAACTCCCTAGCCCAAAGGTTCCTGGAATTCATAAATTCAAATGCACTGGAACAACTAGTCACCTCTCCCACTAGGGGAGATAATATACTAGACCTGATCATCACAAATATGGGGGCAAAATGCTCCACACCTGAGGTATACCCCTCACTAGTGAGATCTGACCACAAACTAATCACCCTGGATATACATATCCCACCTCCACCCCCAGCACAAAAGACCACAGTGAAAAACTTCTCAAAAGCAGACTTCACTCTTCTTAAGACTGAGATGGTATCCTTTAAATCCACTGGGCCAGTGGATACCACATCCCACAATGCTGAATTCTTCACAAATGCTTTCTATGGACATCTCCAAGAATGCATGGATCATGCAATCCCAAATAAATCCAAGTCCCTCTCCACCAAAGGCAAGTGTCCTGTCTGGTGGACCTCAGCCATTAACAAATTGTATAACAAAAGAAGGAAGCTACTGCACGACAGAGCAAAATCCCATAAAGGGAAGACATCTCTGATCAACACTAGCAGAAGACTACGTTCTCTCATAAAAACTTCCAAGGCCAACTTTGAGAGACAAATCGCTAAGGACACTAAAGATAACCACAAAGCCTTCTTCAGCTATGTTAGAAACCTGAGCGTAAACCCTCAGATATGCTCAGAGTTAGTTCACAACAACAAAAAATACACTGAACCCACAGATATTGCCAACATTCTGGCTGACAGGTTCAGTGCAAATTTCTCCCCTCCCTCACCCCCAAAAGAAGAAATACTTATCCCAGCTGAATGTAATCTCCCTGTCATCTCAGATGTCCAGGTGAGAGCTGCCCTCAGCAAAGCTAAAAACACAGCATCAATGGGACCTGACGGTATCCCGGGTTGCGTGCTACGTGAACTCCAAGAGGAGCTAAACCCGCACATAAAAATGCTATTTAACCTTAGCCTTACTACAGGATATGTACCTGAACACTGGCGTACAGCAACAGTGGTCCCACTCCACAAAGGGGGTACCTCTACAGACCCTGGGAACTACCGCCCCATAAGCTTAACCAGCCTGGTCTGCAAAGCTATGGAAAGAATCATTATGGAACTCATAAACAGAGACATTGGGGACCTACAGACACTTGATCCCACCCAGTTTGGCTTTGTAAAGGGCAGATCCTGCCTTTTGAACCTGGTTGACTTTTTCAAAACAGTCACTAGAGCCATTGATGAGGGCAAAGCTGTCCATACAGCCTACCTGGACTTGGCTAAGGCCTTCAATACAATACCCCACTCAGGCATCATAGATAAGCTCAACAGCTTAAATGTAAACCCTTATGTCACTAGATGGGTTGCAAACTGGCTAAAGGACAGAACCCATAAAGTTAAAATCACTGGAGCATTGTCAGACTCAAAGCCAGTAACAAGTGGTGTCCCACAGGGATCTGTCCTGGGACCCCTCTTGTTCGGCATTTATTTCTCAGATGTTAAAGCAAACATGGGAGGGTTGTGGCTGACAAAGTTCGCAGATGACTGCAAACTAGGCGCCATAGTCGATACACCAGCGGACACATACATCCTACAAAAAGGCCTCACAGAAACGGACAACTGGTGCCGGAGTCATGGCCTTAAACTAAATGCCAAAAAATGTATAGTCATCCCCTTTGGGAAAAACAAAGTACCCACAAATTATCACATAGACAGCAACCCACTGAGTACGGAAAAAGTAATCAGAGACCTAGGGACCCAAGTCAACAGCGACCTCTCATTTGACACCCACGTTGCCAAAGTGGTTAGAAAGACATTCTACCTTGCACACCTTATCATGAAGGGATTCACATCCAGATCCAAGGATGTCATTGTACCCCTATACTCCTCCCTCATCAGACCCATGATTGAGTACAATGCCCCATTTGGTATGTACCTCACTTGGCATTTGCAACAGCTGGAGAGACCACAAAAGTACCTTACCAAGAGGATCAATGGTCTCCAACATATGTCTTATTCTGCCAGACTAAAGAAACTCCAGCTCTATTCAGTAGCATACCGCCTGCTCAGAGGTGATCTGTGTCTGATGTACAAGGCCATGTCCAATCAGGAACTGATGGACATGCTCCACCTCAAAAAATCCTAATCTATCAGAACCACGAGAGCTAAAGACTTAAACCTCGGCACAAGTACGAATAGGACATGCTGGAGGGATAGATTCATAACCCAGAGGCTTCCCATGCTCTGGAACAGAATCCCAGTTCATGTTAGGCAAAGCCCCTCACTAACTCTCTTCAAGAGAAATCTTGATGAGTGGATGGGAGATCGTAAGTTTACCCCAGGGGTCACATCTGTGTCACTGCTAGACAGGGGCACAGTAAACTAATTCTATTATATAAGGGGACCTTCACTGTGTCACTACTAGACAGAGGCACAGTATTCTAAATCTATTCTGTGCATTTTTGTACCATTTCATGGGGTGGCGAAAGCCACATCTCTATGGCTAGGCTTACAAATGCCCCAGGGCAGATAGCCTAGTACTAAACTATGAAACTATGAAACTATTATGAAAGCAACTAAAGAAATCTAAATCCATGGAATATGCATTAGAATAAGAGTGTCCAATATATCTAAAGCTATATGAATATGTCACATATGATAATAGCACCTCTAATACATAGATATGTCAGAAATACACATCAGATCAAAGTATGTATAAACATTAGAAGCTGAATGTTAAGAAGATTGTCATTATTTCCAAGACTTTTCAAGAAACATCAGATAATTTAACTATTTTTGTCAGTCATCTAACATTTTTCATGAAAGGATCTGTTGAATATATATATATATATATATATATATATATATATATAACACTTATTACAACATTAACTATTATATTTTGCAATTATACACATATTACTCATATATATTAACAATATCTATGTTGACTTCTTTCATCAGGAAGGGGGGAGAGAGAGAAATAAAAAGGGGCCTCACAGCCCTTTGTTTAGTTACTAAAGGTTTAGTTATATAAGTCTGTTGTTAATATGCATAATGAGTTTTCTAATGTAGCTCCTAGTTCACTTTATGTCATTTAGTTACTAATAGTACAAAAAAGGCAACACTGTGTCGCGAAGGGTCCGATTTATTCAACTAGTTTAAAAATAAAAAAACATAAAATAGTAAATACTAAGCGCTTTCACCCATGACCATATTGGGCATCTTCAGAGTACAATTGTCATAAAAACTTGCATCCTTATATACATACTATGAACACAACGCCCTAATGCTGTAACCAATGAGTGACTTCAATTAATCTAGTGTAATTAATTAAATAATTAGATTAATTGGAAATAACTTATTCTAAGTTAAAATACAATAGAATAGAATAATATAAATTAAAATAAACTAAAATACACTAAAATATAATAGCAAGACATATTAACCTGTATACATTAGCAGTAACTAACCTACTTTGTATTAAAATATATACTATTCTGATATTATTTCGCCATAAATACAATGTTTTGAAACTTGTGAATGTTTACAAAAATTAATATAATAAAACACTGTTAACCATTAGAGATTGAACACATGTATATATGTATGTACATCCACATAAGGCAAAACATAAAAATGTGACTAAAAACTTTTCTACTGTCCGATTAATCATATGCAGTATGATTTGTGTTTTAATATGCTTGAAATAGAAATGTGGTCGTTAATTCCAGGTGGATTGGTGGCATCCAATCGCAGTTGCCATAGACATTCCTTAGCTTCCAATAAATTTTTATCATCACCTCCTTTGATGTTATTTGGAATTCTATCAATCACAAAGAATATAAATCTCTTGAACTGATTACATTTCTGGCTTTGTAAATATAATGAACTCACTGTTTTTTTTATTTTTAATGTCCCTTGTATGTTCTAAGATTTGTTGCCTAAGGTTTCTGATGGTCTTCCCTACATAAAAGGTGGAACAACTTGTGCATGTCACAATATAAACCATCATTTTGGTATTGCAGTTACAATAACCAGGACATCTAATGGTTCTCCTATAGTTCTGAACTGCTACATAGGATCCGTCATTTATAAACTTGCAAGTACTACATATGCCACATTTACTCATTTTGGACATTTTGTGTATGTTCTTGTTGGTACCTGTCTCTAACAGTTGTTTCAAGTTCATGCCCCCTACTATATGTTATCTCCGGGTAACAACCAATAATATCTGTGAGTTCTGTTTTATTCTTAAATACACTAAGCCATGTCTCCTGTACTATATTAGCTAATTTAGATGCTGTTTCATTAAATGGAAACATCAAAGCATCCCTTTTGTTTCTGTTTTCATTAATTGATGTAACACTACCCATTCCAAATTTGATGATGGGTTTGTAGATTTGGTTTCTTTTAGCCATCACCTCATTTCTAGTATTCTTCAATAATTCCTGGGGGCATCCTCTATCACAAAACATGTTAATAAGTTTACCTATTTCCTTTTGAAATACTCTGTCATCACTCACTATTCTAAATAGTCTAAATATCTGCCCTTTCACTAAGTTCTTTTTTTGGAATTGGGGGTGGCAACTCTCATAATGTAGGAATGAGTTTGAGTAAGTCTTCTTACGGAATATGTTGGAATCAAGTCTATCCATTTCCTTTAGAATATTATATCAAGATATTCACATCTAGTGTCATAAATCCTACTAGTAAATTTAAAAAAGGTGGTGGTCGTACCCAAAAACTCCACAAATTCCTGGATTTCTTCTTTGTTACCTTTCCAAAAAATGAGTATGTCATCCAGGTATCATAAATATAATGCTATTTCGGGCCAGTACACAGAAGTGAAGATGAACTGTGTTTCCCAAAATGCTAAAACCAAATTAGCATATATGGGAGCACATCTAGCACCCATAGCCACTTCTGTGCTCTGTTTATAGTACTCCCCATCAAAAAAGATATAGTTATTGTTTAAAACCATTTCTGTAAGTTCCACTATGAGCTTACACTGAACTGTATGCATATTTCCAAATCTAGATATACAAGCTTCAAACATTTCTAGTCTCAAGACATGTGGTATAACAGAAAACAAGTTGATAACATCTATTGTAACCATAATTGTATTAGAGTTAATATCACTTGAATGTTGCCTCAAAACATGAAGGCAGTGCCAGGAATCTTTGAGAACATGGGGTAGCTGACTCAAAATAACTTTACAGTGAAAATCCACATATGAGGCCATGGCTTCTGTTTTAGAACCTTTGGCTGAAACTATAGGTCTGAAAGGTGGATTGTTCACATCTTTGTAGATTTTGGGGATACCAAAGATAGATGGTGTAGTAGGTATCTCAACCATAAGGTAATCATATTCATCTTTATTCAATACACCCTCCATCAAAAATTCATGCAACTGCAAATCCAATTTGGTGTAGGCCCTATAAACCTCAAACTTGGAAATATTTTCATATGTGTCATTGTCACTTAACATAAATGCCATTTTGCTCAAATAGTCTGTATTGGACATAACCACTACCCCCGCCACCTTTGTCAAGTTTCATTACTCTATATTTGTCTATTAATCCTTTCAAACAGAATCTTTCTCCTGAGGTCAAATTGTCATGTGATGTTATTTCCTTCTTAACACATCTACGTATTTGTGTTTCACACAATATTTAAAATAAATGTATCATAGGATTTTGTGGGGGTATAAAGGTGCTTGTTCTTTTTAGTATCAATAATCCATCACCTATCCTAGGACTAACGTTAGCAAAAAACATTTTCAAGTTCAACAATCTGACATATAAAATTAATTAAGATTTTACCTATGTCATATTTAAATTTTGGGATAAAAGTAAACCCTTTCTTAAACAATGTGATATGATTAGATGTAAGGTAATTCACAGTATAGTTGTAAATTGAAAAACCACCGTTTTGTATCACAGTACAACTTTATTTAAACATACATATTTCGTCAATGTTAGATGTAGTATTACAATTTGCTATATCTTTAGTAACACTGAAGTCGAATAGTGTGAGGGAAGAGTCATTGTCAATCATATTGTCATAAAAATGTTCATCAAAGGAAAACAAATCACCCTGCCTTGAACAATCTATAAAAGTTCCTGTGTGTGGATTAACCTTAGTATTGTAGGGATATCGAGCAAATTCAAGTTCTGTTTCTATCTGTTGTTGCGTCGTGCTGATATATAGGTTGTTGCAGGGTGTCTTTGGTTGAACTGATGACCCCCTGATCCCTCGTCATGGCCCTGCTGATATTGTTGGCCCTGGTACCAGTCTCAAATCCGGTTGGACTGCCTGAGAGTTTGCTGTTCTAAAAAAAACTTCTTCATCATCTCTATTGGTAACCCTGTCATGGGTTATAGTGGGTTCACTCATTGTGGCTTCTGTTGAGGGTTCAGATCTTTCATATACTACCATTTGCCTTCTAATTTTGAAGGCTTTAAAGCGTGCATACGCTCTGTTTTCGGCGTATTCACTTGTATCCCTCAGGAGCTTGTTGTTTTTAATTTCAAGCCCTTTGTTAACAAAATTGTCCATATCTTTTAAAATGTTCTCAAAACAGAACTTGTTAAAATCAAACAATAAATCATTGGTTGTACTTGTGTTCATCATTAAAAGCTGTTCTTTTAATGTGACTAATTTTGCATTATTATTACGAATACTTAATCTCATGAGATCCATACCTGTTCTGTCAAACAGACTTGTCAATTCTTCAAAAAACTGGTTTCCTTCTTCGAAACCTATTGGCAGCTTGAAAATCCTTAATCCTTTGGGTTAACATGTTGCAACTCAATAGATCTCTCCAAGAAAACATTATCCATTTGAATCGATTTAAACAGCTTCAAGGTTTTTTCAAACTCGATAAGATGTTTGTTTAGGGAGCCCATGTTTGTGCTGTTGCCCATAACCGTTCTGATATTTAAAATTGGAGCTGCCAGCCAAGTGTTGAAGCTCCCTTGCTTCCGGCTAGATGTACCTTGAATGTTACCATCTCTAGCATTCACTGCAGTGCTGGAGGGTGGGTTAACATTCTGTACATTGCCTTGATTTAACCCTACACCTGCACCTGCCATTGAACCATTGCTAGCCGACGGAGCTATCGGGCTGCTATCCGGCGTCAAATGCAGAGTGAAAAGTTCTGCCTACGTCTCAGTCAAAGTTATATTTTCAGTACTGGGTAATTTCAACCCTTTATCCTGAGTGGCTCGAATGAGGCATTGTGTTACGTCCATATATTGTGCCAATAGTTGCTCCATCCAACAAAATAAACGAGAACCAAGCACGAAACTGTGTCCGCCCAAACTGGTAGAAAATGACACTTAGAAACAGTTTTGTGCTTGGTTCTCGTTTATTTTGTTGGATGGAGCAACTATTGGCACAATATATGGACGTTACACAATGCCTCATTCGAGCCATGCAGGATAAAGGGTTGAAACTACCCAGCACTGAAAATATAACTTTGACTGAGACTCAGGCAGAACTTTTCACTCTGCATTCTATGCCAGGTAGCAGCCCGGTAGCTCCGTCGGCTAGCAATGATTCAACAGCAGGTGCAGGTGTAGGGTTAAATCAAGGCAACATACAAAATGTTAATCCATCCTCCAGCACCGCAGTGAATGTTAGAGATGGTAACATTCAAGGTACATCTAGCCGGAAGCAAGGGAGCTTCAACACATGGCTGGTGGCTCCAGTTTTAAATATCAGAACGGTTATGGGCAACAGCACAAACATGGGCTCCCTAAACAAACATCTTATCGAGTTTGAAAAAACCTTGAAGCTGTTTAAATCGCTTCAAATGGATAATGTTTTCTTGGAGAGATCTATTGAGTTGCAACATGTTAACCCAAAGGATTAAGGATTTTCAAGCTGCCAATAGGTTTCGAAGAAGGAAACCAGTTTTTTGAAGAACTGACAAGTCTGTTTGACAGAACAGGTATGGATCTCATGAGATTAAGTATTTGTAATAATAATGCAAAATTAGTCACATTAAAAGAACAGCTTTTAATGATGAACACAAGTACAACCAATGATTTATTGTTTGATTTTAACAAATTCCGTTTTGAGAACATTTTAAAAGATATGGACAATTTTGTTAAAGGGCTTGAAATTAAAAACAACAAGCTCATGAGGGATACAAGTGAATACACTGAAAACAGAGCATATGCACACTTTAAAGCCTTCAAAACAAGAAGGCAAATGGTAGTAAATGAAAGATCTGGTTTTTACAATACACCCTCAACAGAAGCCACAATGAGGGAACCCACTATAACCCATGACAGGGTTACCAATAGAGATGATGAAGAAGTTTTTTTAGAACAGCAACCTCTCAGCTGGTCTGACCAGATTCGAGACCGGTACCAGGGCCAACAATATCAGCAGGGCCATCATAAGGGATCAGGGGGTTATAGGTTCAACCAAAGACACCCTGCAACAAACTATACATCAGCACGATGCAACAACAGATAGAAACAGAACTTGAATTTTCTGGCTATCCCTACAATACTAGGGTTAATTCACACACAGGAACTTTTATAGATTGTTCAAGGCAGGGTGATTTGTTTTCCTCTGATAAACATTTTTATGTCAATATGATTGACAATGACTCTTCCCTCACACTATTCAACTTCAGTGTTACTAAAGATATAGCAAATTGTAATACTACATCTAACATTGACGAAATATGTATGTTTAAATAAAGTTGTACTGTGATACAAAACGGTGTTTTTTCAATTTACAACTATACTGGGAATGACCTTACATCTAATCATATCACATTGTTTAAGAAAGGGTTTACTTTTATCCCAAAATTTAAATATGACATAGGTAAAATCTTAATTAATCTTATATGTCAGATTGTTGAACTTGAAAATGTTTTTGCTAACATTAGTCCTAGGATAGGCGATGGATTATTGATACTAAAAAGAACAAGCATCTTTATACCCCCACAAAATCCTATAATACATTTATTTGAAATATTGTGTGAAACACAAATACGTAGATGTGTTAAGAAGGAAATAACATCACATGGCAATTTGACCTCAGGAGAAAGATTCTGTTTGAAGGAATTAATCTCCACAGACAAATATAGAGTAATGAAACCTGACAAAGGTGGCGGGGTAGTGGTTATGTCCAATACAGACTATTTGAGCAAAATGGCATTTATGTTAAGTGACAATGACACATATGAAAAGGTTTTCAAGTTTGAGGTTTATAGGGCCTACACCAAATTGGATTGGCAGTTGCATGAATTTTTGATGGAGGGTGTATTGAATAAAGATGAATATGATTACCTTATAGTTAAGATACCTACTACACCATCTATCTTTGGTATCCTCAAAATCCACAAAGATCTGAACAATCCACCTTTCAGACCTATAGTTTCAGCCAAAGGTTCTAAACAGAAGCCATGGCCTCATATGTGGATTTTCACTGTAAAGGTATTTTGAGTCAGCTACCCCATGTTCTCAAAGATTCCTGGCACTGCCTTGACGTTGTGAGGCAACATTCAACTGATATTAACTCTAATACAATTATGGTTACAATAGATGTTAACTTGTTTTCTGTTATACCACATGTCTTGGGACTAGAAATGTTTGAAGCTTGTATATCTAGATTTGGAAATATGCATACAGTTAAGCGTAAGCTCATAGTGGAACTTACAGAAATGGTTTTAAACAATAACTATATCTTTCTTGATGGGGAGTACTATAAACAGAGCACAGGAGTAGCTATGGGTGCTAGATGTGTTCCCATACATGCTAATTTGATTTTAGCATTTTGGGAAACACAGTTCATCTTCACGTCTGTGTACTGGTCCAAAATAGCATTATATTTACGATACCTGGACGACATACTAATTTTTTGGAAAGTTAACAAAGAAGAAATCCAGGAATTTGTGGAGTTTTTAGGTATGACCACCACCTTTTTGAAATTTACTAGTAGGATTTATGACACTAGATGTGAATATCTTGAAATATTATTCTATAAGGAAATGGATACACTTGATTCCAACATATTCCGTAAGAAGACTTACTCAAACTCATTCCTACACTATGAGAGTTGCCATCCCCAATTCCAAAAAAAAAACTTAGTGAAAGGGCAGATGGTTAGACTATTTAGAATAGTGAGTGATGACAGAGTATTTCAAGAGGAAATAGGTAAACTTATTAACATGTTCTGTGATAGAGGATGCCCCCAGGAATTATTGAAGAATACTAGAAACGAGGTGATGGCTAAAAGAAACCAAATCTACAAACCCATCATCAAATTTGGAATGGATAGTGATACATAAATTAATGAAAAGATAAAGAAAAGGGATGCTTTGATACTTCCATTTAATGAAACAGCATCTAAAATTGCTAATATAGTACAGGAGACATGGCTTAGTGTATTTAAGAACAAAACAGAAGTCACAGATATCGGTTGTTACTCTGAGATAACATATAGTAGGGGCATGAACTTGAAACAACTATTAGAGAAAGGTACCAACAAGAACATACACAAAATGTCCAAAATGAGTAAATGTGGCATATGTAGTACTTGCAAGTTTATAAATGACAGACTCTATGTAGCAGTTCAGAACTATAGGAGAACCATTAGATGTCCTGATTATTGTAACTGCAATACCAAAATGGTTTATATTGCGACATGCAGAAGTTATTCCACCTTTTATGTAGGGAAGACCATCAGAAAACTTAGACAACGAATTTTATAACATACAAGGGACATTAAAAATAAAAAAAACAGTGAGTGCATTATATTTACACAGCCAGAAATGTAATCAATTCAAGAGATGTATATTCTTTGTGATTGACAGAATTCCAAATAACATCAAAGGAGGTGATGATAAAAATTTATTGGAAGCTAAGGAATGTCTATGGCAACTGCGATTGGATGCCACCAATCCACCTGGAATTAACCACCACATTTCTATTTCAAGCATATTAAAACACAAATCATACTGCATATGATTAATCGGACATTAGAAAAGTTTTCAGTCACATTTTTATGTTTTGCCTTATGTGGATATACATACATATATACATGTGTTTAATCTCTAATGGTTAACAGTGTTTTATTATATTAATTTTTGTAAACATTCACAAGTTTCAAAACATTGTATTTATGGTGAAATAATATCAGAATAGTTTACATTTTAATACAAAGTAGGTCAGTTACTGCTAATGTATACAGGTTAATATGTCTTGCTATTGTATTTTAGTTTATTTTCATTTATATTATTCTATTCTATTGTATTTTAACTTAGAATAAGTTATTTCCAATTAATCTAATTAATTAATTAATTACACTAGATTAATTGAAGTCACTCATTGGTTAGAGCATTAGGGTGGTGTGTTCTTAGTATGTATATAAGGATGCAAGTTTTTATGACAATTGTACTCTGAAGATGCCCAATATGGTCATGGGTGAAAGCGCTTAGTATTTACTATTTTATGTTTTGTTATTTTTAAACTAGTTGAATAAACGGGACCCTTTGCGACATGGTGTTGCCTTTTTTGTGTTACTAGTAGCTGTTTCTAAGTGTCATTAGTTAATAATAGTGTCACTGAATCTGCAGAATGTATGCATCTGTAAGAGAACATAGGCATTTTCAAAGGAGTTAAGCACTTTTATCAGAACTAATTATTTACCATTTAAAGTATCTAGTGAAGGATAACAGAATTTTAAGACAAACAAATTCTAAGTACAACCATTTAACAAGTTCAAAAGGTCAAATGATGTCATCACTGTTGTTTCCTCAAGCTGCAGCTTCATAAACTTGTTAAAAAGTATCTAAATAGGCTCAAGCACAACAGCCATTGTCTCTAGTGAAGGAAAAAGCATTTTCGGTGGGATATTCAGAACATGAAGCTTTCAGGGTTTACATAAAGCCAAAAAAAAAAAAAAAACACTCAAGTTGCATTGTCAGTGCATGTCATGAATCTCCACAATGAGAACAGTCACACAGACCACCAGTTTCCTCACAAAACACTAAAAAAGAGTGTAAAACTTTTAGTTAGAAACACTAATCAGAAACACCTTGTTACCCCACCACTGACCCACTAGAAAAAATGGACATTAGTATTAAATCAAATTATACTATTACTGAAGAATTAGAAGACATGCATCATTTATAATTATTTAAAAGGGAATAGTATGTAAAGTACTTATAATGGGGAAAAGGGAGAAAAGGAATATTGGTAACAAAAAAGAATAAGAAGAAAGGAGAGAGAGAGGGAATGTTATTGAAATACTTAGTACTATATGTAAATAGAAGAAGTAGATATAGAAAGGAAAAGAGAAAGTTAATAATAAAAATGATTCACATTATCTTACAACATAGACACTTTCCAGAATCAAATATATTACGATTCATAAAACAAATCATTTAAAATTAAAAGGAATTTATTCATTTGTCCTTTAGTTTCTTAATTTTGTTTGCTCCTTCCTTCCTTCACTGACCATCCATTTTTTCTTGCCTGTCTCTTTAAACTCTGGAATGACCATTCTATTTCCTCTATGCCTAACAGTATTTTCTTCTTTTGGATAAATTCTACTGCTTCTTGTAGGGAATCAAAGAACTTCACTCCGTCTGGCAAGGTGATTGTTATTCTTGCAGGAAAAAGAATTTGAAATTTAATATTGGCTTTTTTCAAGAACTTAATTAGAGGAACACACTCCTTTCTTCTGGATATAACTGTAGAGGTCTAGTCATTGTCAAAACGAATACATTTTTCACCCATCTTGATAGGGGCATTAGCCCAAGCTGATTTCAGCACTAAGTCCTTGTCTTGCAAGGAAAGCAATCTAACTATTATAGACCTGGGGTTAGATGAACTCAAGGATGAAGCTGAATTTACCAGAGACCGATGAGCCCTCTCAATTCCAAAACAGAGGAATTCAGGCATGTTTAGTGCTGATGAAAACCATTTATTGAGGAATTGAATCATGTTACCACCCTCTTCTTTTTCAGAAATTCCATATATTCTTATGTTATTCCTCCTTGGTCTACTTTCAAGGTCTTCCAGTTTCTCATTCAGCCTGTTGTTTTGTTTCAGAAGAAATTCATTGTGATGTTCATTTTCTGTCACGCTTGTATCTAGGTCAGTTACTGTTTCCTCTAAGGTAAGAATCTGCTCAGATTGTTTTTTTACTATTTCTGTCACGCTAGTATCTAGGTCAGTTACTGTTTCCTCTAAGGTAAGAATCTGCTCAGATTGTTTTTTTACTATTTCATTTAGAAGTTCCAGTTGTTTCCTGCATTCTTGTTTGATAATATCCATTTTGTTTTCAAATTTGTCCATTTTTAGTGACAGTTCTTGGATGTGTTATTATAAGATGCAATTCTTTCTTCACTGCACTCTCCTGGTGTGGGTTCTTTGAGTTGCTCATCTTGAGATCTCCAGTAGAAAATGTCTTGACAGGAATAATTAAAAAAATTCTCTTGACTATGTATTAATTTTTAGAAAATAATAAAATGTTTATGTTAATCTAACTTTTAGTATACTTTTAGTTAGATTTTTTCAAAAAAATAAAGTATATTTCCTGTCAGGATATTAAAATCTAAGCAGAGCTATGGATTTCTGCTGTTATCAGACTGGCATCTTGGCCACACCCCCCTCAGATGTGCAGTTCTGTGGTGGTTCTAAAACAGGATATCAAGATAGTGTGTAGTATGAATTAGGGGGCTTCTGAGGAATTTAAGGAGTGGGAATGTGTTAGCACGTTATGATATTTTAATGGAAGAAATTCATGTGGACAAGGGGCTACAGTTTGAAAACAGAGAGAGATAATGATTTAAATGTGATATGCAGAAACATTTTGTGGATGGAACAGACTCCCACAAGTAGTGACCAATTCAGTAACAGTGACAGAACTCATTGTTGAAGGAAAAAGATGTGAAGTTATATTGGACAGGAAGATAAATCTGAATGTGAATTAAATGACACTGACATCATCTGTGCTTCTGTGTTAGCCTAAAGATGAAATACAGCATAATTTACAGTTTCCATTTATGGTGTTTAACCCTTATATTTGTAAAGTCTATCAGGAATATCAAAGTGGTTGAAACTGTTGCTAAGGCAATAACAAGCACTGGGGCAATGATATTTTTCATTGCTTGATTTTAGTATAACAGGCTCCTGCCAGATGATCTAAGCAGATATCTGGACTGTTTCATGGTCTAAATGCAGCCATACCAGAAGACAATTAACCTATGAAAAATATGAAGCCATGTTGCATTGGTGGAAAATGACAAGTGAAGTAAAGAATAAACAGATGATGGTCCACGCATCTATTAAGAGCAAAAGATAGTTAAGAATACATGTTTGATGTGCATTTTATTTGTATATGAGTGGACCAACAAATGGAATGCTAATAACAGGATGTACTATAACTATTTAATGTATGTGATAAAACAGTATTATGTTGTTGCATTCTCCTATCTCTCCCACTGACCACTTCAATAAGCATTGACTCATTCTATATTGCTAAAAGAGCAGGGTATATATAATGGGGAATAACAACCAGTATAACACTAGTTAACACATTGTGGTTTGCACCATGCTTCTACAACTCAAGGTGTGCCAGTATTCTGCCATAATCACATCCTGCTATGGCTGTTGCTTTATTTTGACATAAAATTGATTATCCATAAGTGAAATGTCGTGGGACTCAAATTAATGAGCTTGAAAACTGCTAGTCAGAGCAATAATTACTGCTGAGGTGTCCTAGGTTTGTGCTGAGAGTTGTCTCATTTAGCATGCTCATACAGGAGTTCCCACTGGAGTTACAGAATAGCATATGTCTGCACCATGATTAGATCACCTTCAAATGCTGCCTAGAGCAGCCTGAAGGGGAAGTAGCTAGGTAATCTTATTAGGAAAGGGGGGAACTTATGTACTTGATGGGTGGGATGAAGAGATGGCATATGTGCTATGAGAAGTACCTTTGAGGCAGAAATACTTCTGGGTAGTATAATCACTTATGGTGGAATCATGTCATGTTGTGTGTCGGGGTACTAACAAACAACTAACAAACATCCATAGAATGTTAGAGTACATTACCAGGGTGAGACTGTAGATATAAAGTTAGCATTCATCCAGTGTACAAGGTACTGATGAGGCATAATTACAGAACATTGCCTTTCTTATGGAGAACATACCTGAAGATGCCATTGTGAGGGTTGGAAGTATGAAACAGTGACTTATGAAGATAGTAATGGAAATTAGGGGTATGCCGTATGAAGACATGGTTAAAACAGTGATATTATAAATAACAAGAGAAGGTAAAATGTAGCTATAGCACATTAATGGAGGTGATAGTGCCAGAGAAATGATGAGGGATATAACATCAGTCATGGGTGGGGTTACGGGAATGAAATTAGGATGTATGATTTCATGTAAATAGTTGTGGGAGCCTGGACTTTATTTTAAGATAATGTGCTGCAATGCAGATACATAGAGGTTTCTGAAGGTACTTTGGCACTGTGGAAAAATGTGCATGGAAGGAAAGATGGCAGTATAGCAGCATATATGTAGTACATTTGATTAACCAACAATATCTTCTGCTGGAGCATACATATACTTATATTATTGCATATACCATTCATGAAAGATGTTTTTAGCATACAGTGAAGATTGGGTGAAGACAGATGAAGGCTGCCAGCCTAGCCAGATATAATTTTGGAGATAATTCTGTCATCTGTAAATATTAATGTAAACCACAGGCTTGTTGTCTTAAATGGTAAAAATAGTGTTACATGTGGAACTGAAAAAAATGTAACAACAGTGCCGACCAAGTAAAGCATGTGCTGACCCTTTGATGTAAAAACCTGGAGCCAGTAAGTCTAGAGTGAGGCATCCTGCCTATTGTTTTAAGGCCAGAGTTAATGGCCAGAATTTGCATGCATAAATGTCCTTTATTGCTCTGGTTTCTGCCTAGAGGTGAAGAATATAAATGTAGTTTTTGTTAGTCTGGGAACCCAGGGAAGTGTGAAGAATGATGTAATGTGAACCAGGAATGTGATTTTAAAAACAAAGAGAATCAGAGAGCATTAAGCATTTTTGTCTTGACCATCCAACTCACCAGCGCTATCTTGCTCTATATGTAAGTTTATCTTAGACTTGTGTTTCTCTTAGAAATAGCTGGAAACTAGAAAGATTAGACTACGTGTTTTTCTGTGATGTCATAACTGTACTACTGAATTATTTTAAGTATTTATCTGTGATCTCTGGACTATTGACTAGCACTGTGTAGTAAAAAGTATTGTCTTGTGTTGTGACTATTTGTTATTAAATATTTTAAACCCTTTCAACTGTGGCTGTTTTTGTAGATATAATTTAAGCTCTTTAGAGTACTTGCATGTGTTTGGTAAAATTGTAAAAATACACTCTAATAGCTTTAGCCCTGGGCTATACTACCAATTGGATAATAATATTGCACAGTAATAATTGGACACCCTTTTAAAGGCCTTTGAGTAGCTGATAAATATTAGTGGATGGTGGCAGCTGGTACTATCATATAGTCTGGGAAAAAGGGGCACAGCTGGAGAACCTGTGCCAGCCTTCCCCAGGAGTGTCTGTGTGGTTGTATGGACTCTATAGCTGTGTCAGTGGGGAGTCTTATTGGGGACTTGGAGAGCAAAGAAGCGACCAGCCCTAGACTGACTGTGATCTCTGTGTGCTCTTAAGGGAAATTGCACTTTACTGTGTGTATTTATCATTTCCTCCTATATGAGACACCCCCTCACTGGTGTTAGTGGTGAGTATTGAGGCTCCTTGATTGTTGGGCCAGGGCACGGGCATCACACATACGTTAGTGCTGTATATTCCTTTTAGATCAGTGGCAGACAGCAAAATATTATGCTCTGGTACCTCACAATATTAATCTCTGTGTCTTAGCACTGCTTTACAAAAAAGCAATACAAACATAATCTTATCAGCAACAAAATAGTAAGGATGCTCAGTTGAAAATTATAGATTAAATAAAATATAAACTACAATACTGGATGAGTGCATGACTCAGTACAAAGAAATTGTTCAGCTTTAAAAGTAAGTACAGTAAATACAGACATTGTTTGGAGTACAGGCTGTTACAGCTGCTGTTTTTCTGTTGTTGATGTTTCACTGATATAATATTAGCCAGGCTAATGCCTGCTCTGGTTGTGGGGTATATGACTCAATGCATTTTAAGGTGCCTTAAATCATAATTTTGTACCTAATTTCTGATTCTGAAAACATTATTTAGATACTATATTCAGATCATGAAGTATGCAAAACTTAATCCTTTGATATGCTTTATGATTTATACAATCTCCTCATCATTATTTGCTTTGTAGGACATTTTGTGATTTTATACATATGGATGCACAGTATAATCTTTATATATTCCCACTTCTTTAATGACATTACACACTTTTTCTCTGCTTTTTGCAGGACCAGTTTATTTCCATATGTTAGCTAAATGGAGCAAAATTCCACAGATTGGATTTATTGGTATGTTAACAGGATGCATTTATTGGCATGCTATTGTCCAGACTGAACATTTCCTTCATGTTTTCAAAGAATTTTCTCTGTTACTGAATAAGGCAAAGTACAATAATTAGGTTACTACTTTTGACATGGAAAATGATGGCATGTCAGCCATTTTGTGCCCAGTATCATTTCATTTTTTTTTTATTTCCTAATTTCCCTTACACTCTTTATTCATTCTTATTTATGAGTTTTCTTTCCAGAGTGTAAGACAAACAGTGGTTTCATTTAATCTGATTTGACTTTAAGAATTTGGATTGCACTTTACTAACCTAAAGAATTATGAAGGAACTCATTCTGTTTCAAAGAGGATAATAGGCATTTTGCAGCTACTACAGTCAGAAAGTTTGTAGATGTAACTGTTACGCTATTAGGCCAGAAAAAAAAGTACTTGCAATGTTTTCTTGTTTTGTCTCTTTGTTAACTGACACTTGGGTACATGTTATATCAAACTACTGTTCAGAAATAGGGCTATCCCAGTGAGAAAGCATTTCTGGCTTGAAATATTCTCAGCACATTGGATTCATTTCTACCATGAAATATCCTCAGTGTATTGATTTATTTTTATCTGGCATGTGATATTAATTGTAAAGCTTTGCTGAAACAATAAAGTGTTACTTCTAATGGTAAGATCATACAAATTCAGCCTCCCCCTTACAGTTACAAATGATATTCTGAGTCATTCTTGGCTTTAGCATAAGCAACATGTGGTATTTCCTTAAAATCTATCATCACAGAGGGCTGTATAATGAACAATACATGTGTCTCACTATGGAAATCAGGGATAGCTTTGTAACAGTAATAACAGACAAGATGTTTTATGTTAAACAGCCATAATTACAAACATTGAATGATGTGTCACATGTCCTGCCAAGCCCGGTAAATGGGATAAGCTTAAATAATCTGTAATATGCTACTATGCTTATAATAATGTCCTTATAAACATAAAAGGGAAGCTGTTATTTGGATTGCTATTGATACTATTTGTTTGTGAAGTTTATCATTTACCATAAAATATTAGTTACTGAAAGATAAGGAATAAAGTCTCACGTTTTGTCTTCAAATTCTCTGCCTGCATTTTCATCACAGTCTGCTTGGCCTCTGTTTCATTTCTCTCTCTCTCTCTCTGTCACATCATTGGCATATTCATTCCCCCACCTTCTCTGAGACTCTTTTCCAGAGATATTTGCCACTTTCCCATAAAGAAAGATTTCAATACGTTACCCATGCATCTGTTTTTGTTTTTTGTTTTTTTTTAGATTAATAGCATAACTTTCTTCCTTCCAGGGTTCACACTACTTCATTCTTGAGCGATATTTTTCTATCTTGGCTAAGTATTTCCACCAAAACACCCAATGAGCCCCTTCATATCCTCTTCCTTATTCTTTTTAAGATGTTCAGTGAAGTAATATACTATGATAGGTGCGCTGATGTGGGCTAGTGCCAGCATAGCTATATGGAGTTTTGTAAAGAATTATATCCTTTGAATATCAAACTGATGTGTACAAGTTGATATGTTACAAATATATTAGAACTCTGTGGCATTTGAATATCAAAATGTATTTGTAAAGTTGCTAGTGTTAAAAAATGCATCAACAGAGGGTTCGGCTGAACAGAAAGGAAATATACATGCAGGTAGTAACTGATTAAATGTATATACTGTAACTGAGAACACTGGAAGAACACAGGTTAACCAGATAGCTTACTTTAAATAAAATAAGGGAAATGAAAATGAGCTGTTAAACCATTAAAATGGCATCCCACAGTGATGAATAGGACTGGAGACAGTAGGTCTGGAAGAAGACATTGTTTATTAGCTTCATTAGAAAGAGGGGAAGTGCTGTGATTGTTTCTTGGCCTCAGACCTGCCATAAACATAATAAAAGCTCTAGATATGCATTTTTACATGTCTATGCCAAATTCCTCTCTCAACGTCAAAAGGAGATAGTGTGGGAATCTAGAGTTAGGTGACCAGATGAGGTCATTCTGCCAGCCCTGGAAGTAATATTTTTTTAGATATTACAGGGAAAAATCTCTTGAGTATTGAGTGTTCTGTTTGGGAGCCTGATTAAAAAGACTACTCACATGTTTCATCTTGCTTTGCCAAGTAAGTTATTAGGGAAGAGTAATTTATTTAGATCCATTAAGAATTATATAGCAAGATTAGTTTATTACTGTTTTTCTATATTTGTCTAAGTCTGTTCATTAGTATTATTTTTTCATATTTCCCATGATTTGAACTCTGTGGTTTACTGTAAATATATACTCAGTATTTTCACGTTTTTTTTACTATTTATTATTAAATATATTTAAACATTTTATTGCGGCTGTCCTTTAAGAAAGTATTTAACCTTTGAGAGTGCTTATATTTATTCAGTGAGGCTGTGTGGACCACTCCTGAAGGCCTAGCTACCTTGGTCAACTACTACCATTTGTGTTAATATTAATATTGCACATTACATTTGGATATAATTTGAAAGGGCCTTAGAGTAGCTGGCTGGGGGAGTGTCTGGTGGCATTGATAACTACCTTATAGTCTGGGCAGAAGGGGGCACAGTAGGTAAATCTGTGCCATCCTTTCCCCAGTGTGTATGTGTGTGTGTGTGTGTGTGTGTGTGTGTGTGTGTGTGTGCATGCGTGCGCATGCACCTGTGTGTGAAAATCAAATCTCACTGTGTGTGTGTGTGTGTGTGTGTGTGTGTGTGTGTGTGTGTGTGTGTGTGTGTGTGTGTGTGTGTGTGTGTGTGTGTGTCAGCTACTTGGAGCAGGGACATGAAGCACTGGTTTCACAGAGAGGGTGCTGAAGAACTTGACTTGGACACTCAGCTGAGGACTTAACCCTATAGCTGTGTTAGTGGGGAAACCTTACTGGGGCCCTGGAGGGAGACAGATATAAAGAGATTCAGACCCCCATGCTGAGTGTGTTCCCTGTGTGCTCTTAAGGGAAATTGTACTTGGTGCAGAGAGCTGCATCTGAAAATACTGAGTGTATCCATTTGTAATCCAAGTGAACATCCCTCTCCAGTGTTAGTGCTGAGGAGTCATGCTCCTTTACTACTGGCCCAGTTTGAGGACATCAAGATGATGTTTCATTTCATCAGTGTATAGCATTTCTCTCCTGAGAATTAAGCCAAGTGTGATAAATGTTGCTGGATATTTAAGGGGAAATATCAACAACACACCATCATGGTAGATTACTATTATACAATGATACCTGTGTTTTTAACATGCTAGGATAAAATGTGGAATTCCTTTGGGAAAATGTGAAGTATTGAGTTAAGGTGCATAGGTACTGAAAACAGGTTATATTAAACTTTTAAAAGAAGAATGGGTATCTAGACCTGTGGTAGTGAAGGTAGGGCACCTTGTTTAAATATAATGGATTTTATATATTAATTCTGATTCAGAGTTGGAAAACATTAATTACACAGTACAGGATAACATCTGCAATTGCAAATTAATTGTCACAATGATTGTCCAGCAAAATTCTTGCCATTTTACCACTTCAAATCAGATTCTGCATTTAGTCAGTAAACATTTAATTTATTGTCTACCTGAATTTATTTGTAAGTTTTAATGTTATGCAAGTAGTATATGCACATTGGCAAACACTCACCAACCCCATCCTGATCAACCAAGTTTTATAATCATCAGCACAGACCCAATAAGTACTCTTTGGATATTTATCTAAGGTAGAACAAAGCTATTGGTCAGAGAATTGAAGAATGACTCACTATAGCTTAAAGATAATTTTTAACTAAAACTCACCTTCATTTTTCCATTGTGATATTTTCTATATGTTCCTACTTGCTTCTGCCCATAAATTCTTGCATTTTTGTCTGCTGTATTTGCTAATTAATATTGAAATGCCTGCTAGACTGGTCTCTTTGATCGCTGCTAGGACTAGTTGGAACAATCCTGCAGTTTCAAAGATTATAGTGATATATTGATGTATGTGTGGTGTTTTTGTCACTGCTCAGTATTGTAATACTGAAAAAAAAATAGCTGCTTAAACTTGTTATCATCAGATACTCTTTGCATCTAATTTGGAAGAAGAAGGGGGCAGGAATGGACTACCCAAATAATATGTAACAAGTATGGGCAGAAATGGAACAGATCACAACAGCAGCAAAACAGATGGTCTTGTTAGGAGAAAGGAGCAATTGCTGGTTCTCTGTATTTCAAGAAAATAAATGAATTGTTACACTTTCAAAATTAGTTTCTCTCATCAGACTTCTAAACTGTATATTAGAAGGAATGTTCCCCATCCATATTCCATATCATTACAAATTGAAACAGTCTGTTAGACTTTACTAGTTTACCATGTTAAATAATTTTTTGAAGTATGAGGAAGCCATTGTTAACTGTGCAGTGTACTTTGTTACTGAACTCTTCAGCTTTCCAGATTTGGCCATATTTTTCTACATTGCTGTAACACTTGCCTATCCTTGTGCACATGATCAGTGCTTTCAACTCCCAACACGATGTCAGTCACCAAAGAATTGCCATTTCTAGCACACACATAAATGGGAGATGGAACACATCATCTGTTTGGAGTATGACTTTTATGTCTTTTTTATTTTAAAAATAATTCAGGCTGTAAATTATTTCAGCTTCTCAGAAAATAAGTAAAACGTAGTGGAAAAGAGAATCACAGCACACACTTTTAGATACTGTAGTGTGTGCGTGATCTTTAAGGCAAACTATCTACTTGATTCTTCTAAGCTGATCTAGTCTAGAAAGTGTTAAGCATGAGTCTGACATTGACAGGTGTAACTAGGAAGTGTTTTTAAGCTGCCTATGAATACTAAGCAGACCTTTAGAGTTACAGTTCTGACTGATATGGCTTCCTGGTAAGATTTTGCTGGTTGATCTTAGTATTTCTTGGTCATAGAATGCTTAACCACATTGCGGCAGACAATCCAGTTTGCATTGTTGAAGTTACTGTGTGCAGCTGTAAATTAATAAATGCATGCATGATGTTAATGTTCTATTTGTATTTTAAATGATTTCCTTCATTTATTACCATTAGTTATGGTTATAAAGAGCTTCTTTCATAATATTAATAATTTTAAAGCAGTGTTCTTAGACCATCTTGATTATGACATAACATAAGTCTCATTCTTGGCTATGTAAAGTTTAATGTCTTTCTCTATTTTGTAATATCAGCATTAATGCTTGAAAGTCAGTTGTCTGAATGAGTAAAGAATATAAATGATAGAAGCCTTCACAAACAAAGTCAGACTTTTTGCAAAAGGCTTTTACCACATGCAGCAGATAATTTTTTCCTGTGCAGTGTATAAACACAGGAAATTTTACAAGCAATACCGACCCAAAATGGAATATAAGACCACTGTCTACATTGCATCAAGTGGCATGCACCATGACAAGAGAAAGAAACATTGTTTTATTTGATTTCTAATAAGGGAACACCCTCAGCTAGTTTACATCTTAACAGATCTTTCACATCAAATATTGCCAGGTATCATAGAAGAAGCTTAATTAAACTATAATGATTATACCCTTGCAACTACTAGCTCTCCCATTTGATATGAGCAATGACCAAAGCATATTGTGTCCAAACTGATATAAATGGGTGTAGAAATTTGAAGATTATTAAATAACCGGTGAATGAGGGTAAGAAAGCCATGATGCTTCATCTAAAAGGGGGGACGTATGTAATTTTAATATTATATCTTAACTATGTAATCCAGTCAGGCACAAGCAACTCTTGTCAAGCATAACCAAGGAGCAATCTGGTTAGATTAATTGATCTGTATGAGAATGAAATCAAAGGGAATCAAACCCAGGACTACAGGTTGAAGGTCAACACTCTGTCATAGACTTCTTCTTATGCACTATACTGCCAGAGTAAGTAGTCTTTGATAAAACACTATCTGCAGTGCACAGTCAGACAAGTATCATGTTCTAGGGACAGGATTTGCAACATATTTAAGCCAGTTAGGCAATAATGGCTTTATGTGTACAATCTGAGAAAAGCTATTCAAGAAATCATATAGACATTAAATATGTACCATGCTGCATTAAAAAAGCTGGCTGAAAATTGTAGATTCAAGACTTAGACAATGAGATCAACAGAAACATAATTCAAAACATTCAGCAAAACTAAGACGTATGCCCCAAAACAAGATCTGTCATTTAAAGACCTGCTACAATATTGCAGAACTTCAGAAATAACAGAAGGTATGTGAAAGAGAAAAATGAACACAGATAAAACATGAAGATTATACATTATCTATTGAACAATATAGTAAGCTACTAAGAAATGTATGCAGCGGCACATATATGATAACAAGAAAAGCCACACAATGATTGCATATGCATTAATTGAGGGGGAAAGTTTCTATAGAATGTGGTTGTTATATCAAAGGTAAAAAAAATCTCTCATGTGGGAAATATAATCACTTTGCTAAATAATGCAGAAATACCTTACAACATCAGTAATCACTAACCAGAAGACTACACATATCATAGGATCATAGAAGACTACTAGGCTATCGACTTGGACGTCATTTTAAGCCTAGCTGCTTCACCCCAATGTAATACCGTAGAGGTACTAATCAATATCCAAGATTGCATTTAGTGATGAATGCTCATATCCAGGAGGGTTGTGGGCACTATCCCTGCAAGAATTTATGGTGCCCCATCCACTCATCCAGGTTTCTCTTATTTATTTATTTATTTATTTATTTATTTATCATTTGTTAACCAGGAAAGTCCTACTTGGAATGAAGCCAATTTTCAGTGGAGGCCTGGGGAGAAATGCTCCAGACACATGTCTTTGTAACATGGGAGGAAACCAGAGCATCTGGAAGAAACCCACACGAATGCAGGGAGGACATGCAGACTCCACACAGAAGGTACCCCAGCCGAGAATTGAACCGGAGAACCTCTTGCTGTGACCCGACAATGCTACTGCTGCACCATTGTGCCATCCAAAAGTTACATGCTCCACATCAGGTAATTGAACCCTGGTCTCCCACATGACAGGCGGGGATACTCACCACTATACTAATGAGGAACAGTGAGCAGTGTCATAGAGGTGCTCTATTTCACATGAATTGTTAGCCTGTTCCAAAGACATGGCAGTCACTGTGAGATAAATCTGTCCCTCCAGCATGTTTTATTTAAGTTGCAGGCCATATTTAGGTCCCTGGAATGGGTAGCCCTAAACCCATTTGATTTATGGATATGCAATAAGTTCATTATGTTTGGGTCTTGGGTTGCTCTGTAGGCCAGGCATAAGTCTTCTCTAAGAGGTCTGTACAACACGGATTACAGTGATAGGGATTTTAATCAGTCCATGTAAAGCACATGCTGGAGGCCCTTGATCTTCTTTATTAGGAACCTCTGAGGTCTCTCTAATTGCTGTGGATATTTAGTATGGTACATACTGAATGGGGCATTATACTCAATTATGGGCTAGATAAGTGCTGAGTATGGGGGGTTTATAACTTCTTTTGCTGTCAAGGTGATGTCTTTACTAATCAAGTGAGCTATGTGGTAAGCTTTCCTTACAACTGTAGACACATGGTGGTTGAAGTCAAGGCTGCAGTCAAGCTGTGATCCCAGGTCCACTTCATGGGTACTTAGGGTATTGTTATTGATTTGATAGTGTGAAGGGACATTGTTTTGCTGAAGGGAATGATGATGCATTTCTTTGCATTCAGTTTGAGACCATGACTAATACACCAGTCGATGGTCTGTGTGAGACCATCCTGGAGAATACTGACATAATTTGGGGATTCAATAATTGCACCTAGTTTGCAGTTGTCTGCAAATTTGGTCAGCCACAACCATTTAGTATTGACCTGAACTTCTGAGAAGTATATACCATACAGTAGGGGGCCCAGCACTGACCTCTGTGGCATCCCACTTATAACAGGCCTGCTGGTTGATGTGGAGTCACCCACTTTGATAGTTTTTGTCCAGTTTGTGAGCCAGTTGGCAGCCCATCTCACAACAAAGGGGTTTACCTTTTGTTTGCTAAATTTATCAGTAATGCCTGAATTTGGGATTATGTCAAAAGCCGTTGCCAAGTTGAGGTATGCTGTGTGCACAGATTTGCCCTCATCAGTGGCCTTGGTCACACTTTTAGAGAAATCCACCAGATTTAACAATCAGGATCTGCTCTTCATGAAGCTTGATTGGGTAGGATCCAGTGTTTGGAAGTCACCTATGTCTTTATTTATGAGGTCCATAATGATACATTCCATGGCCTTACAGATGAGGCTGGTCAGACTTATGGGTCTGTAATTCCCTGGGTCTGTTGCTAGGCCACATTTGAGGAGGGGAATAACTGTAGCTGTTCTCTGTTCTTTAGGAACAAAGCCTGTGCTTAGGCTATGATTGAAAGGGGTACTTAGTGGTGATGCTAGTTCATGTTTTAGCCTATCTAGAAGACATCCTGGGATGTCATCTGGTCCCATAGATGGACCATTATGAAAGCAAATATGATGCCAATCAAGCTGGAAGTAAATTCACTCAAAATCAACAGACTGAAAAGTAAAAGTGTAGCCAATTATGAGTATGCATACAGCAATAAGTGTTATTAATATAGACAAACTGACAATATATATATATATATATATATATATATATATATATATATATATATATATATATATATATATATATATATTAATATGAGCTTGTTTAAGAGCTCACAGACTGTGATGCAACAATACAATACTGCTAGTGAAAGCATTTTATCAAGACTAAGCTGACAACTATCATAAATACTAAAATATAAAAACATGTCCCTCTAATAGCAAAAGAAAAAAACAGTTTTGAAACAGTCATATAAGCAAATAACAAGAAACTCAAGAATGGAATTTATGTAGATAAAAATACTGACAGATAATTATTAAATTACAGAACTGGTAAGAAATTATCAATTAGCAAGATATTAAATTCATTAATTTATAATTCAAAACACAAATTAGTTGCAGATAGGTTGTAAGAACGACAAGTTAAAACAGACTTCCAAGACAAATTACACACAAACCGTTCAGTGAAACCTGTGTGCGAACCATACAGGAGTTTGCTCTTTAATGTAAGAAGTAAACTAGAGAAACAAGTGAAAAACTTGGGGAGGATGATAGTGTAGAAAGAATCAAAACACTGCTGGTTATGAGTCAGGAACAGTCATACTACCCAAGAAAAAGAACCCTGAGTTCACCCCAGAAAAAATGATAACTGATATCCAAGTCCAGATGCATGATCTTTTAAATGAAGACTCCCAGTATTGTTAGTAAATAAAATTTAAGAAGAGGGCACCATCAGCTGTAATTTCTTTCTGAAAGTAGTAATATTACAAGACTTACCACTAATCTGAGACATAGAAGATACAAATTGTGGCCTGTTTTGTATGAATTCAGCTATATAAATATTTTAGATTACCACATAACAAGATTTTGGGGGGGTACCTAATGTCAGAAACACGACTGCTACTTGGCAGCAGTATTTTGGAGGCAGAATAAAAATGGGCTATCAAACCAGATAATTTGACTTTAGTAAAAGCAAACTGTAATTTTATGGCTTAATAGTGTCTTTAGAGATTCATAGAAAAGATGGACAAATTAAAATGGTACCACCACCACCACCTAAAATTATATTACATTAGAAGTAAAATGGTCATTACAAACTACACTGAATAAGATTTTTGAGGCCACTTATCTTTTTAGTTATAAATCCCTGACATCTATAAAGTAGAGTTATATGTTTAGATACACACAGACAAAAGGGTGTATTATATTCAATAATGGGTTTGATGAGATATGAGTAAAGAGGATTCCTTTGGCTTGGCATTTAGAACAGCCCATGGCAAACATGTTTTGGAAGCACTACATTTTAACAGAATACAGAGAGACATCGCATATCATAATAGGTGTCTCCTGTACATTCTTCGAAACCTGTTTTTAGACTAAAATTCATGTTTATGAGCAGAAGAAGACATGGGATGATCAAGCTTTAAGAAATTATGACAATCTGAAAAAGGCTAAAAGAAAGACTTGCATTGACATAATCAAACATTTTGTCCAATATAATTTTAGAGGAGAAGACTTTAAACCTCTGAAATACCTAAACTGCACAAAACAATCACGTTTCTAAAGAATCCTATTGCATACAGAATGTATAATGTCATTTGGTTTCAGTTGATAGAAATGGCCGTAGGGTGATCAAACACTGCTCATTTTTAGCAATAATTGATATCAACAGTTAGGAATGAAATTCAGACTTACTCTTCAACTTTGCTTTTTGCTGAATGCTTTCAACAGACGCTAACTGACTATGACTACCCTGTATTAACTAAATTAAACTAGGGATCTGGGAGGTTCTACTCACCAAGAATTCATGGGGTCATTATGTATTTTCTAGTGCATTTTAAACATTTTTTCTGACTATTTGATGCAATGATGGCTTGAAAAATAAATCACGAGTACAGAAAAGAAATTCAGTCCTACTTTTTTATTTCAAGGAAGAAACAATTTGTATCCAACTTTTAATGTTCAAAACTGATAAAACACCATTTCACAATAAACCAAGAAGACAAATGCTTGTGAGGATACAGATATCATATCTGGAATAGTACCTGCCCACTACCTTCCACTTCAAAATAGGTAGGAACATTCTGTGTGTCCCTCTTTTGTATTTAATTGGGATTAAAGTTAAGGCAGAAATGTCTGCAGTCATATTTCATGCTGCTGCAGTCATACTTATATACAACACGCATCCTCATCATCTACCCCAAAAAGACAGTCAATGTATGTGTTCCTTCTGATGTCAGACTCAGAAAAAACTGAAAAATACATTGCCTATGACATATTTGCTGTCAGACATATATAAATAGCATAGCTGTTTATTTACTTTCTTTTAAACGATAGATGTTTTTGTGGAAAATAAATAAAAAAAATGATTGCAAGAATGTTTCCAACTTATTTCTTCTAGAAACAGTACAGTACTCCTGGACAAGCTATAGTGACCCTCTGTGCACCTTTCTGAAGTTTGTGTAGAAAGTCAAAGAAGTAATGACCGCACTACTCCCAGCCCAAGAGAAGGTATAGTGACCTCAGAGGTTTGGAGGAATGTTAAATAATGACACCATCTCCAGCTGTCCATACAAATATAGTGACTTTTTGTGTATGCCTGTGAGCAGAGCTGGTTTTAGACAAAGTGGCGTTTAGGGAAGAGATGTTTACTAAGCCCATGTTAAAATCAACTTATACAGCCTTGACATGCAGGGGCCACCAGCCCTCAGAAGTTCTGAAGGTCTGAGTATTCAAGTTTGCATTTATTCCCCCTCCCTTTTTTTTGAGAGATGACTGTTAAACTGTGAAAGTGACAACAAGGTCAGTTCCTTTTATTCAGGCAACCCACCAATCAGCTGTTATTATTTATTACTTCTGTGTACAGTTCAGACATCTGATTGTGATAAAACAAGATGACCCTGTATTGTATTTCTCCTTTTTTCCAAGCAAACAGTTGGCACACATTAAAATATTGCACATTGCTTCACATAATCACATTAGTCCTGCAAAGCCAACATAAGATAGCAAACAGCAGCAGGCAGCTAGTCATTTCCCTCCAGTGAAGGCAACCACAGCAATTATGCCTACTCTGTCTGTGCGTATTAGGTGTCCAGCTAAGTAGTCAATCTTACTTCTCAAAAATGCAGACTAGACCTACAAAGTCAGATAGTTACTTTCAACCAATAACCCCCCCCCCCCAGCAGTTATAGCCACAATGGCTGATGGCTGTGTTACATTATTTTATCTCTACAGCATATCTCTCAACCCACAGACATTGAAAATAGGAACAAAGGCCCTTGAAACATAGGTACATCCATCTAAAAATCTAGACATCTAATTATTATTAAAATTTCAGTCCCAAATAGCACCTACCTGTTCCCGCTTTCAGTAGGAATGTGGGCTACTATTTATAAACATGTGTCGAATAAACAGAGTGACAAAAATGATGGAAAATTATAAGCCCATTATCAAAGAGACTGTGCAAAATCTGTAGACTTTAATGAACTGTATTGCAAAATTCTACCACACAAGGGCATTTATTTTTGCTTCAGAAAAAGGAAATATAAAACGTGTGTCCTCTTTATATAAATTACTGTTGCTAGTAGTATGTTGGTCATGTAATGTGGTTTCTGTGAACTACATAACTTCAAAAATCACATGTGATGGGGGGGGGGGGGTCAGAAAATTGTGTGATGTAAATCAAGCTTGAAAATATGGACATACCTCCAAAGATAGGGACATCCTGTGTAGGGGTAAATCAGGCCTGAAAATACAAACATTCCTCCAAAAAATGGACAGTTGAGAGGTCAGCTCCACAGTTCACACAAAATGAATTGCCACAGTTTAAAGTTTTCCAGTGAATTGCTCCACACAAATCACAAAGCCGGAGGAATATTGTCAAAACTATCTGGTTGATCAGTCACTATCAGCATTGTAAAAACAGTAATAATCCTTATCTCGCCATGCTAGTCCTCTCATCAGTTATCCAGAAAAAATCACAAGGACAGAAATATTTCCAAAAAGTATCTGACTGATTACTGCCAGTGTTACTTCAAACTTTACCAAATGTCATATTCCTGAAAAGAAAATCACGAAAACAGAAATACCGGACAGCGACGTTTTCCCAGGGTAAGTAAACACTTGCCCAAACTTACACGAAACATGAAAACTGAGGTTAGTAAAACCCACTTAGGTGGGGGGCTGTGTCCCCCACCCCTGCTAACTATATATACCAACTCCAGGATTGCACTACAGTGGAGAAAAGGGCATGTTGGGCAAGAGGTTACTTACCCTGAGGTCATTTGCATATATCCCATGAAATGGGTGATACCTTAATCCTCCTGTAATAGAGGTAGAGACATTAGCAGCTGAGCTACCCTGCTGCTCATAGCAGCAAAGGGATGCCGTTGTTAAATAGAAAGCTCATAGTATGAACTATGAGTCAATCTGTTTAGAAGATACTCAATTATTTCCTTGATTAATGTTTTCTGGAAGAAAAAGAAGAATGTACCAGCTCAGCCACATATAGCCAGACATTACTTCATGTAATAGTAGAGGCCTCCTTAAACCATCCTCAGTATATTACCCTTAAACACACAGTAACCAAGGAAACCTACAGTTGGCAGTGACTCACAAGGACATCTGTAATAAAGGCTCTGAATTTCCAAGAATACATTTTCTGTATAAAAGTTCAGAATTTAAAAGATAATAACTTAAAATTATGAATTCCCTTATAATGCAGGACATCTGTTAATTAGAACAATTTCAGCGATTAAATGTTAGCAGCTTGCATCTCTTTTGATATGTACTTCATAATTTAAAGGTCAGGAGAATAAACTACTGATGTCCTATGATTATACAGAGTTATCTGAGATGAGTTCCAGGGTTTGACTTCCAGCCTTATGAAATATTTTGCCCATGTGGAACCTGGCCTCAGAACCATTTCAGTTAGTGGTGTCATTTGACTGCTTTCCAATATTCACAAGTCATAAATAAGACTTTACATTTTAAAACAGTCAAATAAAATTTGAGTTCTGCTAAATTTTCTGTTTTGACATTAATTTTGTTATATGTGAATCAGGATATATTAGTTAATAATAAGGCTGCTACAGTGAATGTTATGACAGATTAGAAAAAGTTACATGGTTGCAATGAAAGCAAACTTTTCTTCTAGATTACATGCGGACTACAGATATTCAAGAGGAAAATCATTTAAACAAGTAAAGAAAAACATACACAAGTGTATGTTGTGTGCATAATTTCTCTTTGTGTGTGTGTGTGTGTGTGTGTGTGTGTGTGTGTGTGTGTGTGTGTGTGTGTGTGTGTGTGTGTGTATGTGTGTGTTTAAAAATGTACAATGTTTTGTGAAACATACTGATCTTTGAGTACTAATGGGCATAGCAGTGTGTGACTGTATCTGAGCACAGATGAATTCTTCGATAATGGCATTTTGAACTACCTTTTGATCTCAGTCTGAACAATTAGCTTTTTCTTTTTAAAGAGTTTGCATTTAATAAAATGCAAAAGCTGCGTTACAGAGTATGAATGCAGTGTTAGAAAGATGGAGTGCTGGGGCTCTTTTTGTGCCAGGTTTAATTTTTTAAATGGAAATGCTAGACTTCTATGATCTGGTAAATTAAAAGCATGCTAACAAAGTGCTAACATTACATTGCAAATCAGGGAAACTACAGGGTGCTTTACTGCCAAACTCTCAGAACAGAAAAGGTTCATAGTATTATTCTCTTTGGCAGGAAACAAATAGTTAGCTAATCAGGCTGGGTATGTAGCCTTAGGCAATGCCTACAAGGTCATTTATTTTAAATCTTCTATATTTGCACACAAACACTTTCTTTTGGCAACAGTCTATGATTTAAAAGATTCCACAGGGAGGGGAGAAGATTCTGAGGATCTCTCTTTGTAACAGAAACAGCTGTATATGCTTTATTTGCCAATTCACACGATGCAAGTACCAGAAATTTAACAGTTTCACAGAACATGGATAAGAGATTCTGTATAAACATATATGAAGCAGATTAGGTAATAAAGCAGACTCCACTAAATGCAAATTCATGATGAATTGCTAGCACTATTATACTTTTTATGTGCTGAACTGACCATTTAGTTTCTTGATTTTTTAATTATACTGAACTATTCAGCTGCAAATACAAAGACAAATGTGCAAAAACTGCCCATGAATAAGTAATGAATATTTTATCACCTTTATCCATGCCACATTGTCACCCTTTAAGAATACGCACAACATGTGCCACTTGGTAGTAACTGTTATATTTCTTCCTGTGTCTGCTCAATCTGACATCCACATCCCCTGCGCATAATTATATTCCTTGCCAGGCAGTCAAATTCAAAATGTCACTGCATATTCACATATCAGCTTCTTACCACATATGCTGGATAATCTCATTGATTAATGTTTTATTGTATAGAAAATGAAGATGGTATAGTTTTGAATCACCTGCATGTTTACTAATGTTTCAGTCCTTAAACATTTTTGACGGAAATGTAATTAAATCTGTGTGGGGTCTAATACACATATGTTTATCCACAAATTATAGTTGCTTTCCAACATGGAATGTATCACATCATAAGCATGAACAGCACAATATGTGTGGATATCAAAAGACCACATTCTCAAATGTGTAGATTCTTACTTTGTTAATTTCCACTGATAGATGTGTAGATTCTTACTTTGTTAATTGTCCACTGATAGATGTGAGATTCTTACTTTGTTCATTTTCCTCTGATAGGCACTGGGTGGGCTTATTGAGAAAAACTTACAAATATAGCTTTTAAACACTGCAACATGCCTAATCTGGGCCAATAATCAAGGAGCCTGAATCCTCACCATTGACACTGGGGTGGGACATTCACTTGGAACAAAAATGGATACAGCTAGTATTTCCAGATGCAGCTCCCTGCTCTTAAAGGCAATTGTGCTTGATGCACACAGGGAACACCCTCAGTCCAGGGCTGGGTTTCTCTCTCTCTCCAGATCCCCAATAAGACTCCCCACTGGCACAAATATACTTATTTCTTATGAAACTTGAGGTCGTCAAAGGCCCCACAATATTCATAGCTACCCTCTGAAATGGCTCCTTAATCACAGGCAAAGGCATTAGAGGAATTTTGACCTTATCTCCTGCCTTGCCTACTTTTTGGCACTGTTTACAGGTCCTGCAGTATCTTGTTACATCTCTTGCATTCCCAGGCCAATAAAAGTTCTGCATAATACATCTCTTGGTACGCTTTATGCCCATATGACCTGCAAAAGGAATGTCATGAGCTATGGCTGGAAGTGCCAGATAGTAGTCTCTGGACACTCCCAACTGCTGTATTGGCTCACCCTCTAGCCCTCCCTCAGGGGTCCACTATCTGTACAGTAACCCTTTGTTCCATATGCAGATTCCCCTTTTCCTTGAGGATCAGGTGCCTCCCTAGCTACCTCCCTCAAGCCTTGCAATGTAGGGTCCAAGAGCTGAGCCTGTCTCAACTCTAACTTTGCAACTTTTTCCAGCTCCCCTTCCACAGGAAGTCTGGTATCCTCTGATAGCGGTGCCTCACTGTCAACCTGGGTACTACTATTCACCACTGTCCTTGCAGTCACTCTCTCCAAGGGAACATCATTACCAGCAGCTTTGGCTCATCTTCAGGTTCACTGCTACAGATTAGCTCCCTCCCTGAAAAGCCACCTCACCAGCCCTGGCTTCAGGTGTGGAGTCTGCCTGGGTCTGTCTTAGGCTACCAGACCCACATGTCTGTCTCCAAGCCTGATCATATGTAACTGCATGCACACAAGGTACTGCATTATCAAAATTATTCCTTTTCAAGAATATCTGCAGGGATATCCTCAAACACACCTACTTGCTTACTTTCATTTCCACCCTACCAGTCAAGGTGAACCCTGGCCAAAGGCATTTTGAATGGGGTTCCACTTAAAGCTCTGACTGGAGTGGACTGCCCAAGCAAGTACTGCTCCTGTTTAACCACTGCAGGCTCCACAATAGTAATGTCAGAGGCTGTGTCTCTCTTAGCAGTGGCCTGTTTTTCGTCCACTAAGATAGGGTATAAACTCTGGTGATAGTTTGGTACCCCTGTTGTCTCTAGAAAACTTACCACTGGCATACTGGTATTCCCACTTGCTGTCTTCCCCACCTTTTGTTCCCCACCTTGCTTCTGTGGACATCTATATCATACATGGCCCCACTGATTACATTTAAAACATTTAACCCTTGATCCTGGCTGTGTACTTGAACTAGTGGCTTCCCCTGTTACTAGTGGACACTGTTGGGGTAGTTTAGGCTGCCCACTATGGGTTCCCTTATATCCATGTGGTGAACTGGGTATCCCCTTCTTGTGCAGTGATGGTCTGCTTGCTAAGTAGAGATCCCCCTTTTTCACCAGCTCATCTGCAGAGTTATACTCTTGGTCTGCCAACCAGATTATCATGTCCTCAGGCAAAGTGCTAAGGGCTTGCTCCCTCACCAAAAGGTCTGCCAGCCCTTCAAAAGTGGTGACCTAACACCCACACACCCACCTATGAAAATAAGTGCTTAACTCAGCAATATAATCACACACACTTTAATCTACCTTGCGTCTATGCTCACAAAACTTTTTTTCTGTAAGCTTCAGGTGTCAACTTAAAACATTCAAGTAAACATTTCTTTACTTTATCATAGTTTAAACAATCAATATCATACAATTTAGAAACAGCAGATATAGCTTTACCATGGAGTAAGGAGGTCAGAAACCATACCCAGAGCCCTTGGTCAACATTATACTGTTTACATACTCTTTCAGGTATATGAATAAAACTATCAAAATTATCACCCTCTGTAAATTGTGGAAGAAATTTACTTACCTTTATTGCTTCTGGGGTTCGGTTATTCCTTTCCTCATTACCTCCATGACCCTGGGGAAGAGTCAGCATCTTCCTCTCATGTTGATGCTGCTTCTCATTTTCTTCAGCCTCCAAATGCCACAGTCTCTCTGCTAATTCTAATTCTAAACAGTTGGCCTCTAGCTCAAGTCTCTTTAACTCCAGATGGATTTTTAAGTCCTCTGAGGAAAAGGTGAATTGTCCTGTTTCTGAGGACTGCAAATCCCCATCACCAGACTGGTTATCTTCCTTGTTCCTGGTCTGAGCTGCAACTAAGGCTGAGATAATTTCCTCTTTAGTCAGGTTGTCATGCACCAGTCCTTTGGCTTCACACACCTTGGCCAACTGATTCCTTGTCATCTTGCCATAATCCTCTGCTGACATCTTTGCCTGTTTTCCTTGACTAAACTAAACTAACAAAAAATAAATAAAAACTGTTGTGAAAATGAAACTCTCTATGTTTATCTTGTGGCTGCTTGAGAGTACACCTACCTTCAGTGACAACTGCCTACAGGCTACAGAAGTTCAATTGATATCCACACCACTGCTAAACAATATGCGATGTCCCCACTCAGGGCCAGTAATCAGGGATCCTGAATCCTCACCACTGACACTGGAGAGGGATATTCACTTGGAACAAAAATGGATAGACCCGGGATTTCCAGATGCAGCTCCCTGCATCAAGCACAATTTCCTTAAGAGCACACAGAACACCATCAATCCAGGGTCTGGGTTTCTTTCTCTGTCCAGATCCACAGTAAGACTCCCCTGTCACAGCTGTACAGTTGAGTCCTCAGCCAAATGGCCAAGCCAAGTCCTCCATTACTCTTTCTGTGAAACCAGTGCTTCCTGTCCCTGACACACACACGCACACACACACACACACACACACACACACACACACACACACACACACACACACACACACACACACACACACACACACACACACACACACCTGGGAAAGGCTGGTACAGATTTACTAGCTATGCTTCCTTCTGCCCAGACTATAAGGTAATTACACTGCCACCAGACACTCCAAAGCCAGTTACTCTAAAGCTCTTACAAGGGTACCCAATTATACTGAGATAAATTAATATTAATACAAATAATAGTGTTTGGCCAATGCATTAAGGCTTTTAGGAGTGGCCACAGTGTCACCAAATAGATATTAAGTCCTCTCAATGTTTAAAATATTCTCTAAAGGACCAGCAACAAGGAAAAGTTTAAATATAGTTAATAATAAAAGAACCTGAAAATGCAAAATATCTATTTACAATAAGCACCAGCCACAGGAAATATTAAAACAACACATGAAGAGATTTACACAGATACAGAAAAACAGTACTTAACTAATCTCATTATATTTCCCTGACTGATCTATGGAGTTACTATTCCCTGGTTCACTTACTAGAGCAAGGCAAGATGAAGTAGTTGAGTGGTCTTCCTTCTTTGTTAGGTTCCAGAAACAGAGTGCAATGAGGCTTCAGTCTTATTTAGTATTAAAATATAATTTTGGTCCAAGATTACAGAATGACATCACATACATCGGGTCATCTGAGTTCTGGTTCCCATACTACCCCACTGCTAGAAATCACATTCTGCAGCCACTTCTCTCTTATTCAATATGCAGATGATTTTGCTCTTATCTCCTCTTCTGATAATATCTGTCAACTCCACACACTTACCCAAAACTCATTTCTTTCTGTTGAAAAATGGCTTACAAAAAACAGCTCATCTTAAATCCAAAAAACCCAAACTTCTTCTCTTCCTTCCAATTTTTCTCTCTCATCACAAATCCACCTTTACCATTTAATCACTTAATACAATCATTAAAGTAGAATCCCACACAAAGCTCCTTGTTACCATAATTGATGATCAATTAAAATTTGACATTTATGTTCAACAGTGTATCAAAAAACTCACCAAAAATTAGGTTTACTTTATAAGAACAAACATTCCTTATTTTAGACTATAAATTTTCTCTGGCCCAGGCATTCCTCCTACTCAGCCTACTCTATGCCTCACCAATCCTTACAAACTTGCAATCCACATTAATTGCCAAGCTAAAACAAACTTATAACAAAATTGCCAGATTTGCCACAAACTAACCATATACCTCTCACCACTGCCTTGCACTAAAGAATCTACAACAGCTACTACTCTCACAGCTACACATAACACACTCCCTACTCAGCTAACCTACTGCCTGCTCCTCCCTCTCTTCTGTAGTGTCCTACTATATTTCAAATCGTCCACTCCAAAGCTCTGACCAACATCTGCTAGATATTTATAAACCCAGTAAACCATAGGCACACTTTCATACAAATACTCAGTATAACAAGCCTGGAACAAACTCCCTTTTAATGTAAGAAACATCATGCACATAAGTCAATTCAAGAAAGAACTAAAAAAACTTTCTATCTAATTCATGGATCTACCCCTGCAAGGACCCTACATGAGCCTTTCCCTCTTTCCTTTACGTCTAATACAACTGTTTACAGCTCTAACTTGTTCTACAATTTATGAAAAAAAATATGTTTCAATTTAGCATTTATTCCATACTATGTAACAACATATGTCTTAAGTTATGCTTGAATTTTGTATTTCATTTTATTTGTCATGCTATGTAGCAACTTACTGTGCATTTTTTGCTTTTATTTTATTGGTGCTTTTCTCATTGGGTCTCCACTGAAAATGGGCTTTTGGCTCAGTTGGACCAACCTGGTTAACCTGGTTAATAAATAAATAAATAAATCAATAAATAAACTGAAACAAAATTTAGCACATATGTGTTACCAGACATACAGACAGAACTTTGCTAAGAAGTGTTATAGCATCTGGAAATCATAAAATCATAAAACACTTCCACTCTTTCTATAGGAGTTAATAAACCATTCTCTGGCACAAACATTTTGTCTTTGGCTGCAGTCAGAACTCTAAGGTACAATCTTTATGTCCTAAATTAATTAATTTAATTTCTTGCTTTTTATTTCAAAGTTAGCTAGACTGAGATTAACCTCTTCTCTTCCACTATACTCTGTTAAAACATATACATTTATTCAGTTATAATACGGTCAAGACCCACTGTTGGTACATTTTTTTAACACCTGCAACTTTACAAATACATTTTTTCAACACAAGTATGTGTACAACTCAGTTTCTTATACAAATGACATAATTCTTTACAAAATTCCAGTTAGCTGTGCTGGCATATGTTACACATACACTGCCCTACTTCAGTCATAGATGGCAATGCCACACATCATCGCAAGCACCATGCCTGAATGGAAGTTATATGCTGTAGTCTGCATGATATGACTAAGGTCTGTTGCTAGAAAAAAGCACAATGCCAAGTTGTGGAATTGTACTCATTTTGATAAGGGCTACAGTGATCAGCTATATAATGTATAGTTCTTCCTACCTTAATTAAGCTCACTGGGGAAGAGAAATAACATTGTTACAGCAGTCAACTGTGAACATAATCCTTGAGTGTGTGTGTGTGTGTGTGTGTGTGTGTGTGTGTGTGTGTGTGTGTGTGTGTGTGTAATAAGGCAGTACCATAGCTAGGGCATCTGGCACCCTGACTTGGACCCCTTAACCCCCCCTCCTAAAAATCTGAGAGTTGAGGTCCCAGATCTGTAGCTGTAGCAAGATGCTACCTACAAATGTAACAAGTACCATGCTATGGTTATTAGTACTCACAAGGCTTCACTTCACATATAGTTACAGTATCAGCATTCATTTGAAGTCCCAAAATCCTCAAAGCATCATAAACTAATGCCAGCACTGGAGTTACCATTACCACCCACCAGTCATGTCCAGTAAAGGCTTGGACCCAAGGCAGCTACCCTTACCTGTTAACTGCCCAGATTTTTGCAGATTGTTCAAATTTTTTTGCCTTATATTTTTGGTCTGTTCCTCATAAAAATTCTGATTTTCTGGCAAATCATTGAGGATTGACTTCACTAAATAATGACAACCATTTGAGTTTCAGACTTCATATCCTTCAGAAAAATGCATGCTAAACCAAAACCTCATATTCTGTTTACTTTCTATGTTTATAAGAACAATATTTAAAATTTGTCCCAGACTTTGGGGCTCTTGCCTTCCATTATTTTAGGCTTTGTCCAGATTTTTGCATTAAGAGTTTGAGAGGTATGCAGTTTCCCCCTCAACTTGTTTTGGTTACAGCTCTGAAAGAAAGCACAAGGGTTGAGCTCAGTACAGATAGTACTGTGGTGTGCATTGTAAGGCATGAGCCTTTACAATATTTGAGAGTACAGCTATATCTGTACTAAGTACATATCCACATTAATAGCCCCAAACATTTTATTGCTCTTATAAAATGGGCATCTTTATTTTTTACTGTTTGAATTACACATTTAGTAGTTCATGTATTATGATTATAACATGGGGTGGCCACAGTGGTGCAGCGGTTAGCATTGTTGCCTCACAGCAACAGGTTCTCCGGTTTGATCCTTGTGTGTAATAAGGCAGTACATGCAGTTACCCCCTCACCTTGCTTTGGTTACAGCTCTGGAAAAAAAAGCACAAGGGTTGAGCTCAGTACAGATAGTACTGCACACCCTGGTATTGTAAGGCATGAGCCTTTACAATATTTGAGAGTACAGCTATATCTGTACTAAGTACACATCCACATTAATAGCCCCAAACATTTTAATGCACTTATAAAATGGGCATCATTATTTTTTACTGTTTAAATTGCACATTTAGTAGTTTATGCATTATGATTATAACATAGGGTGGCCACAGTGGTGCAGCGGTTAGAATTGTCACCTCACAGCAAGAGGTTCTCCGGTTCGATCCTTGGCTGGGGTGCCTTCTGTGCAGAGTCTACATGTCCTCCCTGTGGTCATGTGGGTTTGCTCCAGTTTCCTCTCACATCTCAAAGACATGCTGTAGGTGGATTGGACACTCTAAATTGGCCTTAGGCATGGGTGCGTGCATGTGTGCCTTCCATAGAAGATTGGGTGCCAAGCTGGCAACTTGACACCGTAAAACTCCACTGCCAATCATGAGTGGATAGGTGATCTTCTGTGGCAACACCTAACTGGGAAAAAAGCTGGAAGAAGAAGTATGGTGATTATAACATTGTAATGCATTTTAAGCTAAAATAGTTCCTTCACCTCTTCTTAATCAAAATTTTAAACATTTCACATTAAAATACAATGCAAAACATACAGTTACTATACATACATTAGTAAATATGACATTTAAACTAAAAAAACACAGATTCACATTTTGTAAATGTAATAAGACAATTTAGGGCTGTGCATGGGATAGATATTAATGTGCACTCAGGGACTCAGAGGCACTCAGCTTTCAGGCTCATATCTCACAACACCTCTGGGTGCAAGGTAATATCTGTACCATACACACACACCATCATGGCCTGTACCTTATTTTATATATATATATATATATATATATATATATATATATATATATATATATATATATATATATATATATATATATATATATATATATATATATATATATATATATATATATATATATATATATATATATATATATATATATATATATATATATATATATATATATATATATAGTGTGCATGTTCATAGGTTCATAAGTGTGTACTAGGCTTTACAAGCCTAGCCCATACAAGTGCCCTGTGTTAGTTCAGAGTGCCTCTATCAAGTGGAGCCACTTGAGTGATCCCCAGGGTGAACTTTCTATTTCCCATCCACTCATCAAGATTTCTCTTGAAGAGGGCGAGTGGGGTGCTATATATAAGCTGAGTATATAAAGTTGCCTATTTGCATTTGTTTTACAATTATAGTCCAAATGGAAAGACAAGCTCCTTTTGAGTGAAGGCCTGGGGAGAAAAAAAAACAAACAATTAATTTGTTCATGGCTGGTCATACCTTTTTTAGATTAATATTAAGCATCACTCTATGCAACCATAGTATAGGGCTATAAAGAGAGTTTATTTTAAACAAATATTTAAACTGCCTTTACCAGCAGAAACTGAAAAAGATATGTGCTTTTTTATCTTGCCATGACATTCTACACAATCCATACCTGTTATCAGGACAATAAGTACTTATTACTAAATTTAATTTGTTAGTTTACCTTGAATGTTGTTATGGGGACAGACATCCTGATGTGATCTTGTTGTCTTGAAAAGCTACTTCTTACCCACAGTGCAATATGAGAACACAGCTGATGAAATTACATTGCTCTAGTCTGTCTTGTCAGCTCACAGTTCCATTCACTTTGAATGGAAGTAATGAGAAACACTGTCAGCTGTGATAATCATCACTAAAATATTAATGACTTTTTTGCATGTTATATTAAATATTTATTTTTTGCATGCATTACATTATCAGTGAAAGTTCCAGTGAGAGGATAAAGAAATCGCTAATATAACATAGCTTTTAAAAAGTGATATTTTATGAGTTTCAGCTACTGTATGGGTTCACCACATCAGTCATATTTTTTGGCTTATAAGGCACAGTTTTAGGAAACCAGTTAGAAGCTTACTGCTTTCATTCTTTACTAATAACCAATAACTTCTTTAAAACAAGTCAGAAATAGCATCAACAGATTTAAATAAAAATATATATAAATAAAATAAAACCCTGACAGTAACCTCTCCTTCGACCACCACATTGCCACTGTGGTCAGAAAGTCCTTCTATGTGGCACATCTCATTACCAAGGAATTTGCATCCAGGAAAAAAGAGGTCATTATCTCTCTCTACTCTTCCCTCATTAGGCCAATCATCGAGTATAATGCCCCATTTGGCATGTACCTCACTAGACACATGCAACAGCTGGAAATGCCACAAGTACCTCACAAAGAGGATCCTAGGCCTTAAACATATATCATACACGGGCAGACTCAAAAAACTCCCAGCTATTCTCTGTCTCATATCATCTACTATGAGGTGATCTCTGCTTGACTTACAAAGCCATGTCTGACTCAGCCCTGTTAGAAATGCTGCATCTAAATAAATCCCAATCCCTCTGCACCACATGCTCCGGAGACCTCAACCTCATTTCCACAATCAACAGAACATGCTGGAGGGGCAGATTCATAACCCAGAGACTAGGCTTCCCATACATGTCAAGAAATAGAAAGTTCACCCTGGGGATCTCTTCAGTGGCTCTGCCTGATAGAGGTAGTGGAAACTAACATGCCAGGGCACTTGTATGAGCTAGGCTTGTAAAAGCTCCAGGGCCATTAGCCTAGTACACACCTATGAACCTATAAACCTATGGACCAGATGATAACAATCATGTGATTATGATAGCTGATGAACCTTAAAATATATAAATAACGTACATACAAAATTATTTCAAATACATTTAATATTGTCATTTCATTAAGACCTGATAATTTATCAGCAGCTAAAGAAAGCTGCCATTTCACTGTCTCCAATAATTACTAATAACTAAGTAATTTCTTATCTAAAATGAAAACAATTACATTTCTTAAAGTCTATGCAAGTGGAGACATTCTTTTTTTGTTATGGCTAACCTATGTTCTTTAATATGTTATAAGGGCTTCTGTGTAGTCTTACCCACATAGAAGCTCTCACAGGAGTGTTATTTAGCCACACAAACCACTCTGTATGATTCACATGTATATTTGCTATTAAACACTAAATTATTGTGTTTAAAATCTAATACTTTCCACTGCATTTAGGAAAATATATTTTAAAAATATGACTGCTTGTTGAAATACATAATGCTTGCTAACTAGTCTGCTGAGTCTAATAAATTATCCCTAATCACATTACATTTTAAATAAAGGGGGGTGCTAACTATTAAAGTATAAATGATTGTTTATAAATGTCTTCTTCTGATGAGTGATCCTGTGAAATACCTTGGAAATAGAATTCATCTCTATAGCAAAATCTAAAACTATTCCTTTTGTTTGCAATAGTAAACTTTAAAAAGTTCCACAAATAAAAAAAAAAAAACAAAAGTAACCACAGTGTAAGATATAACTAAAAAAAGTTTAAAACATACACTGTGAAGCAGTAGGAAACACTACTAGTCAGCCAAACTCGGGGAAGTCCCCAGTTTCAGGGGATGAAAGTGCACAAGTCTGTGTCTTTGTATGTTGAGGAATAAAAACAGCTTGGACTGAAGAGTTTGGCTGACTGAAAGTGTTGAAAGCGCACAAGTCTGTGTCTTTGTATGTTGAAGAATAAAAACAGCTTGGACTGAAGAGTTTGGCTGACTGAAAGTGTTTCCTACTGCTTCACAGTGTATGGTTTAAACTTTAAAAAGTTAGTACTGATGTTCAAAAAAACAAACTTTGATAAAACATGTCAAATGGGACATTTTAACAAATTATCAATATACATCCTATACATAGTAGCATGTTGAATTAATAAATGAATTCGAAAAACGGCAGCTCTCCACAAAACACCAATAAACCAAAAAGGAGTGCAGTCACACGGAGGAAGATCTCCAAAAAGTTGAAATATATTAAAAGTGCATTTCAACTTTTTGGAGATCTTCCTTCGTGTGACTGCAGTCCTTTTTGGTTATGTTGAATTAATAGATGTTTAATCACAAATGTATGCTCCCATCAACTCATGACAAAGTAGGCACTATCCTCACTCCAGTTGCTACACATTTAATTTGTCCCAAAATAAAATCATCAAAAGCAAAAAAGAAAAAAAAGTTTAAAAATACTCTAGTAGTAAACAAATATTGTTAATTTCAAAATGTGCTACCTTATTGTTTTTACTCACTAAATGACTCATATCTATTTAACAAACATGGCTTTGGTATCTTTAAACTTATATTTCTAAACTCATATAAAACATCCAAGAATCTTTCAAGTAAAAACTTATACTTTGAGAAATGGGTTTAATACTGAATCCAAATATTATAAAATGGACTCTGTTTTATTATGGTCTGCTGCCACTATAGGTCTGAAAGGCATTTCTAATTCATCTTTAAAACCTTTAGGGATATCAAATATTCTCTCAATCTTTGGATTGTCTACTTTTAAAAAATCATACAGCATGTAATCAATGTTATTCTGATATACCATATCAACCAGTAATACATCTGTTTTGGAAGAATTCTACATAAGACTTAACTTTCTTATAACAATACTTATCACTGACATGTGCATTCATTTTGGCAATGTATATATCCCATGTTATTGCAATAACCTCATTCCCTTTCTCAGCCTCCATGAATATCAAATTATCACATTTTTCTAATTCATGTAAGGCTTTCAACTGTGTATCAGTCACATTTAACCACCTATGTTTATTTTTGGTGTACAAAAATCTTATAATGTTCTTGTCACATGCTTCTAAAAACACATTTTATATATTATGTAAATCTGGATTGGAAGTACTTTTCCCTGGTAATGCATTGCTTGTAAAGTGACCAACATTTTTCAAATTATATTGCAAATCTAATTTGTGAGTAAATAGTCTTAAATTAATAAGAGCACACACCAGCTTTGTGGCGCGTATGATAAATGCATGATTAATGTATAATACTATAGTGCAGTAAACTAGTTAGGCAGGAGTTCTAATCTTTCCCTTAGATCTGCTCGTTCTCTCCTCTCCTACACTTTTACTAGCTTATTAGGCTAGCACTTTACCATATCAGACTTCTTGTAGCAATTATTGTAGCACACAAAAGTGCTACCAGCACTAAACATTCTACAAGGAAACAGCTCCAGTACTTATTATTAATGCCCACCTCTCCAGGCATGTTTAAAGGACAGTTCCCTGTGCTTTCTCCTGTTAACCTGGTGAACTTGGGCATCCTGAGGCAATGTAGCAACTGCCTCATGTACACCGACAACCCTCTCCTCTTACCTCCCAACACTCAGACTTGTGAGAAATGAACTTATATATCCAAATTTGAAACCACACACTCTCCAGCCAAGACCAGAATAGCTGGTCAAGAGGAGAAGGTCAAAACTTGCACTACACCCCATAGAACACATAGCCCTCCAGAACACACACCAGCACTGCCTTCACATAAATACACAAATCACACACCCACCTTCATGGAGGCTCTCATTAAAAATCTACCCAAACAGCAGAGGCCTCCAAGGCAAAAATGCACTTAACCACTACAACACAACACTAATCACGAGATACATAATTCTCCTCAACAGTGTGCCACTCAACCAAAGCCCCTAATGCAAAACAACATGCCCAGTACACTAGTCATAGGTGACTTGATAGTGAGGCACACTGATGTCCAACTTACTAGGTTTGATAAGGAGAAAATAACAGTCAGCTGCTTGTGAGGTGCCAGGATCCACCATATAATGCCGCACGCACTCAGGTCCCTCAACAACAGGTACAGATATGACTCTGTCATTGTACATGTGGATGTAAATGACCTTTGACGTACCTCCCTGCACTACATGAAAAGAGACATGGAGGAGTTCTCAGATTATGTAGCCCAGGTGGGTACAACCCTAGTCCTGAGCAGCATCCTACCTTTGCACGGAATTATACCATAATACAAGCAGAAAATGATTGATTTCAACAATTGGCTAAGTTTCTGGTGTCATTCTAAGGGGATCCAGTATCTGTCTGCCTGGGATGACATGTTTGACAGACCTTGATGCTTTGCCAGAGATGGCCTGCATCTGTCACCCCTGGGCTTCTGGACACTTGCCCCCCCTATAGTGCCTTCTTTAGGCAGTGTTCCAAAGACCAAATTACCACCTTAGCAGCTACAAACAAATGCAATCTGAGGGTCATGCCGCTCAACACTAGAAGTCTAAATCTCAAAATGCACTCACTCGAAGGACTCCTTAAAATGGAGAACATCAACATTTGTTCTGTAACAGAGACCTGGTTCAAGGCAGCAGAAAGCACCCCCTGCACTACCAGGCTATAACTCATTCCACACCTTTCGGCCCCAGAACTTGGACCAAAGCTCCAAAAGTGGTGGTGTTTCCATATTCATAAAGGATGCGCACACCTCCAGGCTGGTAGCCCAACATAATGCATCAGAGATACTTCAGGTGCATCTAGTATGGGGTAAGACAGCGATTCAGGTCATAGCATGTTATACGTCCCCAACCATGTCCCAAGACACTCACTCCATGTTCCTAAGCACCATGGGGAATATTAGGGTCCAACCTAACATGCACTGGAAGACTTCAACTACCCCTCCATTAACTGGGAAAACTATTCATGTACCAATACACTTGCCCAACGTTTCCTGGAATTCATTAATTCCAATGCCCTGGACCAGCTTGTTCTTACCCCCACTAGCGGTAGTAACATCCTTGACATGGTCATTACTAACATGGGCAACTGCTACTCTACACCAATAGTCATCTCCTCCCTGGTTAGATCCGACCACAAACTAGTCACCTTGGAAATCCACCGCAAAGGTAACCACCATGAAAAACTTTTCCAAAGCTAACTTTGGGCTCCTAAGAACAGAGATGGCTAACTTCATGGCATGCATGCAAATGGAGAATAGTTGCATGACTGCCAAATCATACACAGATGCATGGATCTTGCCATACCCAATAGAACCAACATGTTCTCCTCCAAAAACAGGAAGCCCATCTGGTGGTCCCCTGCCATAAACAAACTCTACAATAGAAGGAGGAAACTGATGCAGAATAAGGTGAAGTCCCAAGACTGGAAAAACTCCCTTGTCAGCCTCAACAAAAAGTTGATATCCCTCATCAAATCCTCTAAAGCTAGCTATGAAAACAGAATTGCAGCAGATAGTAAAGACAACCACAAGGCCTTCTATAGTTATGTAAAGAACATCCATGGCAATACCCAGATTTGCTCTGAGCTACTGCACAATGGTACCTCCTATACCTAGCCAACAGATATTGCCAATATGCTGGCCGACAGATTCAGTGCCAACTTTTCCCCTCTCCCTCTCCAAAGGACCAATCACAATACCAGTAGATTGCCAGGCACCCAGTATTACTGCAGCACAGGTTAGAACAGCACTGTCCAAAGCCAAGAATACAGCTTCTATGGGACCTGACAATATTCCTGGCTGTGCTCTACATGAACTACAGAGTGAACTGGCACCTCACCTATGTACCCTGTTCAATCACAGCCTCACCTCAGGCTTTGTCCCTACCAAATGGCACACTGCTATAGTCATCCCTGTCTACAAAGGAGGAGTGACTACAGACCCTGGGAACTATTGCCCCATTAGCCTGACATGTCTGATATGCAAAGCTATGGAAAGCATCATCATAGACCTAATAAACAAGGATTTAGAGAATCTCCAAACTCTGGATCCCATACAGTTTGGTTTTGTGAAGGGTAGATCATGCCTGCTCAACTTGGTTGATTTCTTTGAGTCAGCCACAAGAGCTGTGGATGAAGCAAGGTGGTTCATACAGCCTACCTTGATCTGGCCAAGGCCTTTGATACCATTCCCCACTCAAGAATCATAGAAAAACTCACTAAGCTAGGCATCAACCTCTATATCACTAGGTAGGTTGCAAACTGGCTGACAGATAGAATCCACTGTGTGAAAGTAGCTGACTCCAAATCAGACTGCAGACCAGTCACAAGTGGAGTCCCACAGGGATCAGTCCTGTGTCCTCTCCTGCTTGGTAACTACTTCTCAGAAGTCCAGTCCAACATGAAGGTAGTCTGGCTGACAAAGTTTGCAGACGATTGCAAGTTGGGAGCCATTATTAACTACCCAAGTGATGTTGACATCCTACAGAAAAGCCTTACTGAGACCAAGGACTGGTGTCAGAACCATGGCCTTAAGCTCAATGCCAACAAATGTGTCATCATCCCCTTTGGGGAAAAAACTACTTCTCATGAACTACCACATCGATAGTAGTCCACTGAACACAGAAGGCATTATAAGAAATCTGGGAACACAGGTTGACAGCAACCTCTCTTTGGACCACCACACCGCCACTGTTCAGAAAGTCCTTCTATGTGGCACATCTCATTACTAAGGGTTTTGCATCCAGGAAGAAAGAGGTTATTGTCTCCCACTACTCTTCCCTCATTAGGCCAATCATCAAGTACAATGCCCCATTTGGCATGTACCTCACTAGACACCTGCAAGAACGGGAGAGGCCACAAAAATACCTCACAAAGAGGACCCTAGGCCTTAAACACTTGTCCTATATGGACAGACTAAAAAAACTCCAACTATTCTCTGTCTCATGTCGCCTACTTAGAGGGGATCTCTGCTTGACTTATAAAGCCATGTCTTCTGACCCAGCTCTGTTAGAAATGCTACATCTAAAGAAATCCCAATCCCTCCACACCACATGCTCCAGAGACCTCAACCTCATTACCACAATCAACAGAACATGCTGGAGGGACAGGTTCATAACCCAGAGACTGCCCATGCTATGGAATAGACTTCCCATGCATTTCAAACAGAGCACCTCACTGGCCCTCTTCAAGAGAAATCTTGATGAGTGGATGGGAAATAGAAAATTCACCCCAGGGATCACTCCAGTGGCTCTACTCAACAGAGGCACTGGAAACTAAGGTCGGGTGGCACATTGTCAGGGTAATCCTATGGGCTAGGCTTGTAAAGGCTCCAGGGCCATTAGCCTAGTACACACCTATGAACCTATGAACCAGACTAACTCTTAGAAGAGATGAAAGCGTGGAGATGTATCAAATTATTTAGAAGTTAAGGAGGTAAAATGGCAGTTTCATTAGCTGCTAATAACTTACCCGGTTTTATCTAAATGATTAATATCAAATTAATTTTGAAATCCATTGAATTTAATTTAATTTATTTGAGTTTTTAAGGTTTTCCAATTGATCATAACCACATCATTTTTATCATGTGGTTTTATTATTTGCATTTAAATGTGCTGATGCTATTTATGAATTCTTCTGATATAGTTCTTGGTTATTAATAAATAATGAAAGAGCTCAATTTTAATTGGTTTCATGGTCTCCTGTTATTTTATGAGCATTTTATAGTGTTATTGTCTGTTTTACTCTCATTTTTGGCACACTACTTTTAGTTTTAGTTTTTTTTTTAATTAGTGAACTTGCTTTCAGAGGTTAACAGATTTATTCAGCTTTAGACTACAAAAGGCTTAATAGATTTATTATCCTGGGGAAGTTAATGAATGCAGCTTTATGTAACAGCACAAAGTCAAATAGTTGTGAATTGTGTGCCTAACTAGCTTTATAATCACAGTGGGTGTGAAATAACAAAGAAGAGTTACAGGTACAGTACCTTGATCTGTGTATTCTTTAGCAAAAGGTTTTAAGATATGATAAGCAAAATGATACAAGTGCAAGAGAGAGAGAGAGAGAGAGAGAGACAAAGTTCTCAAAATAAGTATCTTGATATTTATTTTAGCACCAATATAGTGTGTGCATTGTGTAAGTTGAGTAGGTTGGGAATGTCACAGGAGGGAAAATGTTAAGGTCTGCTTTGTAATATGTGAAAATGTATACATCATTTTCTAGGAAGAGAAATGCACTTTAAGGGAATGAAATGTTGTCTTTATGATGTAGATGTCCTTTATGTTAAAAAAAAAATCAAAACAAAAACAAACCCCACCCAAAAAAAAAACAAAGACAGATTAATTTATAATTTATTAACACTTGATCTCAGTTGATCACTTTCATCTTGAAAGACTTCAAAACTTGGGTGCAATAAAAAAATCAAGGACTTAATGCAGAAAAAAAAATGAAAATTCCATGTGATAAAAATCTCTAGTCAAAATCCCCCACACAGGCACAGATATACTATGTCAAATTTATTTATTGACATTTGTTGACCAGAAAAGTCCACTGGGTCAGAAATTAATTGTCAGTGGAGGCCCAGAGAGAACAGCGCTACAGAAAATTTAATGCAGAGTATTATAAAGATAAAATAGACACCGAGCATAAGCTTTGGAAAATTATACTGGCTATTAAAATAACATTTACTTTTGCTTCATAGTAAACAGTTCTTTAACTATTTAGGAGGTTCTACACATTGCCTAGGCATAGATAGAGAGATTAGAATATGTTAGTTGATATTAAGAACATTCCTGGGAAGGTTGAGAGGGGTTACTTAATGGAGAAAGGAAAAGAGTAGATATTTGATTTGTTTATGGTGGCTTAGACTTTTGTGCTCAGCAGCAGGTATAATTATTGAGGTAATGGCATTTTTAGTGCAGATATGAAAGTTTTTAATGAGTCTAGGTGAGTGATAGAGGAAGGCAGGGCAATTCATAATCTGGCAATGTTATAGGAATATAGGCTTTGTCCAGCGCTTTCGTTGGGTTTGGTTATACTTAAGAGCTGTTTGTTAGTAGACCGAAGATTCTGGCTTGGGATATATGATTATAGGATATAATAAAGTGCAGGGCAGTTGTTAGGTTTATATATGAGCTTGTGGGCAAGAGTTAGTTGGGTATAATTTAGGTAGTAGGGGAATTCAAACCAATTCAGTTCTGAAATACCTTGGCAATGGTGTGTGTGGTTTGGCAGCCCAGTGGCAAATATTACTATTTTAATGTAACATGATTGCAGTTTATTACTGAGGGATGCATGTAGGTTGGTGAAAATTCAACTTTCATAGAGGAGGGAAGGGATAGAGTGTTTGCAAGTTTTATTTTGGTGTGTTTATCCAAATAAAGTTTATGGCTGTAAAGTTTACCAAGTTTGAAGTGTTTTTTTTATTGTATTGAGAATATTCCCACCCTCCTGCAAACAACTCAACTAGCATTCTCTGACTTTGAAAACTACTTTACCAAAGCCCAACTTATCCTCAATCCAAAGAAAACTCAGCTTATGATTATAACCGGTTCTAACAAAAACACTAACAGTCAATTCACTATCTACTCCATAAATGCTACTCCAATTGCTCCAGTGCCACAGGCTAAGCTATTGGGAATAACCATAGACTCCCACCTAAAATTTGATAGTCATCTCAACTTAACTATTAAAAAAGTACATGCCAAACTGGGGTCACTCTATCGTATCAAACCATTTCTTACCAATAATACAAGATCAGCCATTGCTCGCTCCCAACTTCTATCCACCCTACTCTATGCATCTCCCATTCTGACTAATCTCAACAAAACTGAACTAAGCAAAATGGAAGCCTGCTATAACAGAATTGCCCACTTTGCTGCAAATTGCTCATATGGAACTCATCACTGTACTGCTTTGAGATAGCTCCACTGGCTTGAACTGCCCAACCTCCTAACCTACAATCAGCTCTGCCACTGTCATTCTATCTATTACCTCCCCAATAAGTGTCCTGCCCTCAAAAACCTAGTACAATATCACTCAGCCAAAAGGACTCTTAAATCATCAAGCAAACTACTATTAGAAGTCACCAACAACTACAATAGCTTTGGAGATGCACTATATAGTAGTTCAGTGACTAAAAAATGGAACTCTCTCCCTACTAGCATTCAAAACACATCATCCAAAGCCTCCTTTAAAGACCTCATCAGGCAACATCTCAAGCAACGTTGGCAATACCATGATTGCTCCCCAGGCTAGTGAAAGCGGATAACATATACATACTAAATCTAGAACACTTGATAATAGTTTTCAATCTTACTCACAAACACTGGCTAATCTACAATGTATGTACTGTACCTGTGTACTATGCATGTATTCTACCTATGTTCCAAATTTCAGCTGTACACCACAAATCTATTAATTATCTTTATTTTTAAAATTAATATTTTTTTTGTTTGTTCTCTCCACTGTAACTGTTTATGTGCCGCATACCACTGTAAAAAACATGTCTCTTGTAATTTGTGTGTATACTGATCATGTCTAAATAACTAAATGTGTCTGTAATTTTTCTTTGTGGAGCTTTTCTCCCCAGGCCTCTGCTGAAAAGGGGCCTTTTCGGCTCAGTCAGACACCCCTAGTTAACAAATGTAAAATAAAAATAAATAAATGTTGCTTGAAGGTGAGTCTGTCACCAATGGTTCTGCCTAATAGTTTTGCTGTCTTCACTAGTTTGATTTCTGTGTTGTTTTGTGAATAAATTTTAAAGTCTGATATTGGTGGTTTTGTTGAGAATAGTAGGAGCTTAGACTTTTTTGGGGGGTTAATAGTTGTGCATTGTTTAGCCAGGTTTCTATAGATGTAAAGGCATTTTATGTAATCCTAAGGTAATCAGAGAAATTGCTAGTAGAGTATATGATACTGGAATCATAGGCATATTGGATGAGTGTACTTTGTTGGAATGTTTTATGCAGATCATTAATGAAAGTATTAAAAAGCAGAGGCCACAGGATAGATCCTTGGGGAGCTCCTGTGTTATTGACCAGGTATTCAGATTGTTTATTTTGCCATCTGACAGACTGTTTTCTATTGTTTAGGTAGGTGGAGAACCATGTTAAGGAATTTAAGGAGCATCCTAGTTTTTCTAGTTGTTGCTACAGCTTGGGGTGTGATACTGTGTTGAAGGCCTTGGATAGATCTAATAAGATTATTATACTTAGTAGACCAGCATCAAGCGCTTCATTGACAGTATCAGTAAGTGAGAGTAGGGCTGCGGTAGTGCTGTGTGCTGAATAAAATCCATGGAGATCATTGTCAGAGAGATGCTTTAGAAGTTCAGCATGAATACACTTTTATAAGATTTTTTGATAGTGGTGACCTAGGCCAATAGTTTGGGAGATCATTGGTATTACCACCTTTATGTAATGGTGCAATCATGGATTTTTTCCTGAGTTGGGGGACATTTGATTCTGAGATGAATCGGTTAATAAGAATACTGACAGGGTAGGCTATTGCATCAGCACCGAGTTTTAAATATTCAGATGGAAGATTATTGGCAGAGAGGGAGCATGGTCTTAGTTTGGTTAGATGTTTAAGTATTAAGGAGGTGGGTACTGGCTGAATAGAGACTGTAGGAATTCATTGACTATTATTAGAAGTTTCACTGGTGGGGGAAGAAAGAGATCTAGAGTTGTCTAGAGTGAGATTTTGAGTGCTGGTTGGATTATTAGAGTTTAGGTTAGTTTTTGGAGCAGAATCTTCGACAAGTTTTAGAATGATATCGATAAAGTGGGAGATGAACATATGGACAATTTGTTGTGGGTCATTGTTGGGAGAAGATGTTGGGTTCTGCAAGTTTCCAGGATTAAGGAGAAAGGAAGCAGACAGATTTTCAGAACAATTTTGAGTTGTATTTTTGGCTGCATAATTGTGCAGAGAATTTTTTTTGTCATTTATGACTAATTTGTTGGCTTTATTATAAAGTTGCTTATAGTTGAGTTCATTATATGGGTTTCTATTTTTCTAGCATTCTTTCCAGGCTTGGTATCTGGAAAGAAGAGATTGTTTAGTATGTTTTGTTAGCCAGGTTGCATAGTTAGCTTTTATTCTTTTGGTGTGAATGGGGGCTAGGCTATTAAGTGTATTGAGAAAGACCTTGTTGAAATAACTAACAGCATCTTCCAGAGGTAATATTTTTACTGGGGTTGAATTCTGAACTTTTAGGGTATTTATGAATATGTTTGGTTGAAATGGGTAAGATTTCTGGATATTCTATAAGAGTATGTTTTGGGTATTTGAATATGGGTTCAATGGGTTATCATGTTTTTAAAACAAAGAAGGACAGCTTTTTAAAGTTTCCTCATATTTCAGAACATTTAAACAATACATTGTTACTATTTTGCCCTTAATAGCACAAACATTTTCACTGATCGGCAGGTACAATTTCCTAATTGTCTTCCCTATATAAAAAGGACAGTAGACTGCACAGGTGGCACGGTATACCTCACCAGTGCTTCTACATGTAAATATGCCTTTACAATCCAAGCTCATGCACAGAAACAATAATGGTTCATTGCTAATGAGACAGCACTACCAGCACTTTATACAAATATAAAACACACTCATTCAACAAAAAACAAACATCTAAGGAGGTCACACTTGTCTGAGAGATGATGTTGGCCACTTTAAGTGACAAATGAGAATGCTCCTTTATTTAACTGTAAGTTTAAATAGAGCACAAAAGAAAACAAAGACAATGAAAGTGGAAGTAATTCAGGTTTGTCTATTAATGCCATTATTATCATGGCACATTTGAAGTGATTTCCTCAGTCAAATCCATGTATAATGGTGTATTGCAAGGTCAGTACTTGAGGCTTTCAATAACATGTAATGCACCATGTACTATACAATTGTGTGACAGTTGTAGGGTGATAATTATACTGCAGTCCAGACTGCTGATGAGATGTGTATAGTCCACAGTGCAGGAGTAAAGACCTGACTACAACCCAGATGATCTAAGTTTGATTAGTGGTGCAGGAGCCTCATGGGTCTGACAGGGTCAGGAGAAGAATGCTGAAGCTTTGTCTGCTGACCTCATTATAGGGAGAGGGATGGACAGTTCTTTTGCTGAGAACATGGTGGAGCCAGGAGTCTCAGAATATTTGTTTGACTAGGCATGTGGGTGGTTCCGGAGGCAGTCCTACTGTAGGACCCAGGGAAGGGCACTATTATTGATCATACGTCATTACAGGTGGAACTGCATTAATGATGCCTGCATACTAAAGTCAGAACCATAACTCTAAGCTGCCACTCTCGTATGCCCTGCTATAAGCACAAAATTCACAACTCTTTAACTTTGTATTGTTATATAATGCTGCATTCTTTAACTTCCCTGCAGTCTGAACTATCTTCATCAGTTTAGTTCAAGGACTGGGTTAAAGGCAATTACTGACTCCATATCTTTTATTATGACCAGTGTATTATGTTAATGCCAGTTTTTGGTCTGAGAGTACAGTACAATGCAGTGTAGTACTTATTCATTTTAACACCCATATGGGAGATGACACACTGCTAGGGCAGTCCCTAACTCCACAGCTTTCCACAATGCCCTGTGTAATGTGCATGTGCCCACCAGCCTAGTCTTGGAAGTACAGTGGAATAGTGAATCATATAGCATCCATTATGTCACACATTACACTGCAACATCAACCCATGACTCTCCTACCACAATGCCCAATGTACGGTGCACACAGATATGGTCTATATCTGGAGAAGTGCAGAACAGCACTGCCCCGAAGTGTTAACTATATGCACTGCCACCACCACAAGTATAGTATTGAAGGTCTAGAATGTATTTACCAGTTGTTTGAAGGCTGCCAACAAATTGCAGTCTCCAGCCACCTGAAGTCCTCCAAAGTCCAGTGAGGGACTGCAGTGACAGTATCCATATGTACTGCTGTATATTTCAACATGCACAGTATGGTATACAATACTCAGGAAACTGTTGTGCATCATTGCATGGCCTGAAGGCAAGCAGTCTGTCAGAAAGTCATTAGACACAAAATGACCATCAAGTGCATATATTTGTCTAGAAAATGTAGGCTAACAGTTAAGATTCCACCAGATCTCATCCAGCTAAAAACTGGGTATGGACAGCAGCATGTGTAGTATGGGACCTGACACTGTATGAGGAGCAACTGCCACAGAATATGTCACTAGTACTGATACATATACCATATTATACCAGGTCCATGTACTAAAGAGTATGTGAAGGTGAAACATCCTATTTGTTTAGTCTGCCATAAATAGTGGTTTTGTCTGGAAGCTCATAGCATGGAGGAGTAAGGCTATGTGGTATAAGCTGCTAATGAGCTTTATCCTTTAGTCCTTGAGGGGGTTCCATTAGTTTGACTACTGAGTAATTCTGAGTATTTCACTTACCCAGAAAGAGAACTGAGTCACTTCTTTAAAAGAAGTACTTGTAAGGTCTTTGCATGTGGGAGAAAACTGGAGCATGTGGTGAAAACTCACACAGATGCAGGGAGGATGTACATGTGCAGAAGACACCTTTACGGAGAACCATATTCTGAGGGGCAACTATACTAATTTCTATAGCACTGTGCTACCTCCTCCTTATAAATGATCGAATAAATAAATATACAAAAATAAAGAGACAGTAATACATGATGTACAAATATCAACAATGTAGCACCTTACAAAAAGTAATTATTTTAATTGACATTCTCTGCCAATATTTGCTCGCTACTGGGGATGCACAAGCCAGTGCATTTCTTTGTGCTGGTCCCAAGCCCAGATAAATGGGGAGGGTTGCATCAGGAAGGGCATCCGGCGTAAAACTTCGCCAAATCATTAATGTGGACAGCAGTAAATATTTACATACCGGATCGGTCGAGGCCTGGGTTAACAACGACCGCCACCAGTACTGTTGGCCAACAGGGTGCTGGCGGAAATTGGGCTACTGTTGGCCGAAGGAGGATAAGAGGGGGAAGGCATGCCTGAAGGCAGGTAAAGGCTAGGACTGTGATAGTGAGGGTCAGAACTTTGAATGTTGGCAGTATGACTGGTATAGTGAGAGAACTAGCTGATATAATGGACCGAAGGAAGGTTGGTATATTGTGTGTGCAAGAGACCAGATGGAAGGGGAGCAAGGCTAGGTGTATCGGAGGTGGGTTCAAATTGTTTTATCATTGTGTGGATGGGAGGAGAAATGGCATAGGGGTTATCCTGAATGAACAGTATGCTAAGAGTGTTTTGGAGGTGAAAAGAGTGTCGGCTAGAGTGATGTTTTTGAAGCTGGAAATTGATGGTGTAATGATGAATGCTGTTAGTGCATATGCTCCACAAGTTGGGTGTGTGATGGATGAGAAATAAAAATTTTGGAGTGAGTTGGATGAAGTGGTGATGACTGTCCCCAAGGGTGATTGACTGGTGATTGGAGCAGATTTAAATGGGCATGTTGGTGAAGGGAACAGAGGGGATGAGGAAGTGATGGGTAGTATGGTGTTAAGCAAAGGAATGCAGGCGGTTAGATGGTAGTGGATTTTGTGAAAAGGATGGACATGGCTGTGATGAATACATATTTTAACAAGAGGGAGGAGTATAGGGTGACATACAAGAGTGGAGGAAGATGCACACAGGTGGATTATATCTTATGTAGAAGGGCCAGTCTGAAGGAGATTGGAGACTGTAAAATGGTGGCAGGGGGAAAGTGTAGTTAGGCATCATAGGATGGTGGTTTGTAGGATGACATTGGTGATCAAGAAGAGGAGGATGAGTTTGAGGGCAGCACCAAGGATCAAATGCTGGAAATTGAAAAAGGGTAATTGTGAGGTGGAGTTCAGGTAAGAGTTAAGACAGGTACTGGGTGGCAGTGAAAAGTTACAGAATAGCTGGGTAACTACAGCAGAGCTAGTAAGAGAGATGGCTAGAAAGGTGATTGGTGTAACATCTGGAAAGAGGAGGGAGGACAAGGAGACCTGGTGGTGGAATGAAGAAGTACAGGAGAGTATACAGAGAAATAGGTTGGCGAAGAAGTGGGATTGTCAGAGAGATGAAGAAAGGAGACAAGAGTGTAAGGAGATGAGGTGCATGGCAAAGAGAGAGGTGGCAAAGGCTAAGGTTAAGGTGTATGAAGAGTTGTATGAATGGTTGGACACTAAGGAGGGAGAAAAGGACCTGTACCAACTGGCTAGACAGAGGGACTGAGCTAGTAAAGATGTGCAGCAGGTAAGGGTGATAAAGGATAATGCGGGAAATGTACTCACAAGCGAGGAGAGTGTGTTGAGCAGATGGAAAGAGTACTATGAGGGGCTGATGAATGAAGAGAATGAGAGGGAGAGAAGGTTGGATGATGTGCGGATAGTGAATCATGAAGTGCAATGGATTAGCAAGGAGGAAGTAAGGATAGCTATGAAGAGGATGAAGAATGGAAATGCTGTTGGTCCAGATGACATACCTGTGGAAGCATGGAGGTGTTTAGGTGAAATGGCAGTAGAATTTTTAACAAGATTGTTTAATGAAATCTTGGAAAGTGAGAAGATGCCTGAGGAATGGAGAAAAAGTGTTTTGGTACAGATTTTTAAGAATAAGGGATACAACTGATCAGTCACAGCATGAAGTTATGGGAAAGAGTAGTGGAAGCTAGGTTAAGAAGGGAGATGATGATTAGTGATCAGCAGTATGGTTTCATGCTAGGAAAGAGCACTACAGATGCGATGTTTGCTCTGAGAGTGTTGATAGAGAAGTACAGAGAAGGTCAGAAGGAGTTGCATTGTGTCTTTTGTGGACTTAGAGAAAGCATATGACAGGGTGCTTAGAGAGGAGTTGTGATATTGTATGAGGAAGTCTGGAGTGTCAGAGAAGTATGTAAGAGTGGTACAGGATATGTACGAGGGTAGTGTGACAGCGGTGAGGTCTGCGGTGGGAGTGATGGATGTGTTTAAGATGGAGGTAGGATTACATAAAGGATCAGGTCTGAGCCCTTTCTTCTTTGCAATGGTGATGGACAGGTTGACAGACGAAATCAGACACGAGTCCCCATGGGCTATGATGTTTGCATATGACACTGTGATCTGTAGTGAGAGTAGGGAACAGGTGGAGGAGACCCTGGAGAGGAGGAGATATGCTCTAGAGAGAACAGGAATGAAGGTCAGCAGGACTAAGACAGAATATATGTGTGTGAATGAGAGGGAGGATAGAGGAATGGTGAGGATGCAGGGAGTAGAGGTGGTGAAGGTGGATGAGTTTAAATACTTGGAATCAACAGTTCAGAGTAATGGTCAGTGTGGAAGAGAGGTGAAGAAGAGAGTCCAGGCAGGATGGATAGGGTGGAGAAGAGTGTCAGGAGTGATTTGTGACAGACGAGTACCAGTAAGAGTGAAAGGGAAGGTCTACAAGAGGGTAGTGAGACCAGCTATGTTATATGGGTTGGAGACAGTAGCACTGACAAAAAAGGCAGGAGTCAGAGCTGGACGTGGTAGAGTTAAAGATGTTAAGATTTGCACTGGGTGTGATGAGGATGGACAGGATTAGGAATAAGTATATTAGAGGGTCAGCCCAGGTTGGAAGGTTTGGAGACAAAGCCAGAGAGGCAAGATTACGTTGGTTTGGACATGTGCTGAGGAGAGATGCAGAGTATATTGGGAAAAAGATGTTAAGGATGAAGCTGCCAGGTAACAGGAAAAGAGGAAGGCCTAAGATAAGGTTTATGGATGTGGTGAGAGAGGACATGCAGGTGGTTGGTGTGACAGAGCAAGATGCAGTGGACAGGAAGAAATGGAAACAGTTGATCTGCTGTGGCGACCTCTAATGGGAGCAGCCGAAAGAAGATTAGAAATGTCTATGGAATGTTGCTGCAGATTACTGTAGGAGAGTGAGGTGAATAGGGCACCTACTTTGGAATTTGTAGGGGAACTGAACATTAAAAGAAAAGGGAATAAAAAAAAGTTTGTCTATTGACAAACTGTAAACTGTTAAACTGCTCTTAAAAAGTGAAGGGGTGTGCCATTTATGGTACAAAATCCCTTATTACAGCTCATAACTGTAAACTGTATAAGCTGCAGTGAACTTCTTACAGTAAAGTTTTAGTGATGAATAACACCCACAAGCACAAAGACACACTCGCACACACACGCACACACACACACGCGCGTGCACACACACACACACAGACACACACACACACACACACACACACACACACACACACACACACACACACACACACACACACAGGAACTGACACCACAAGGACTGATGGCTGTTAGGAGACAAATGCTTTTTCATTCTCTAGTTATTTTCTGCACCTACATATCCAATTACAGTTGTAATCATCTAATTACTGGCTTATATTATAATATTTTTCCTTTCTGAATATTGTGCTCAGATCCTTTGTCACTGTTGTTGTTGATGGACAGATTGACATTTGGCATCTTCGCTCATTCATTCAGACTGAAGTTATTGATGGACACCCACCTTGATTTCCCTTTGGATTCACCCTCTCCATACTCCTGGTATGATTTTCACTCTTGTTGAATACTGATAACTCTTTCCATTGCCTTTTCATCACTCCCTTTCCTCATTCTAGTCAGTTTCTGCCAACTTCTCCCCATGTCTAGGAACCTGTTGTGTAATTCATGCTCCTGTACTGTTTTTGTTCCCTTCCAGTTTTGAACGATGGTTGTTTTAACTTCAGTACTCAGAATGCTGATATTGTTTAATTTTCTCTCTTTTTTTCAGATGCAGTCCTTTTCTGTATGCCTCATATACTGAATTCCTATGTATGCTCTGCTTCCTTTTGAAATATGTTTCTTCAAATCATCTGTGCCTGCCTCCAAACTTTTTGTGCCCAACTACAGACCAAGAACATGTGCCTCATTTCTACCTTTTCCTCCTGACACCTCCAGCATCTACTATCCTCTTTTCTGCCTTCCTTTACCAATTTTATGGGGATAGAGACCAACTATGCCATATTAACAGATTTTGATCTCCTCCTCTGTGTACTTTATGCATTTATCTCACAGCCTGTATTGTCTTCTGTCAGTATCCTGTACCTGCATTCTATCTTTCCTCCCTTCTCCAATTTCTTTTTATTCTTTCTTCTTCAGCCATGTGCCTTCTTTACCTTAACACTTCATGGATCTGTTTGGGCCTTTGTTTCCCTAACGTTTTCCATTTTGTCCAGAGAGCCAGCATCTCACCTTTTGGCCTTTCTTCCTGCTTGTTTCTTTTGCCTGTTGCTCTCTCAGTATTCATTTCCCAGGCCCTTGAGTATCAAGTAGTTACACCATTGGCTCTCTGCTGTTTTGTATTTCTGTATTAACTCCTCCATTGTTTTAAATCCTTCCGGCCATCCTTTTCTTCTGCAAACTAAATTTTACACTTGATACTTTCCACTTCTGCTCTAGTCTTCGTAATTTTTCTCCCCTATCTTTACCCCTCTCTACTATTCTCAATAGTTTTGGGGTTTCCATCACCCCATTTCATGCATCCCATTTCTTTTACTGCTGCTCCATTCATGTCCTTTAGTAAGCTTCTCCATGTCTCTCTCTCATGTACTCTCTTTTGCCTGACCTCCTTCTCATCTGTTTCTATCCAGTGAATGATGTTACATGCCAGTGCCTATGCTGGGATATATAGGAGCCCCATGTCCCTGTTTTCCTATTCATTCTTATTTTTGCCCCTTAAATCTTTATTGACTCAGTAATTTATGTATGTTTCATTTGTTGTAGTCATTTGTCCCTAAGGTCTATTTGCACATTGTGGAGTAGGTAGAGGATTATTGGTAGCATCATTATCAATGCTGCATTAATTCCCCAAGTAATGTATATGCCTTCCTTCTCCTACCCTCTAGGAGAATATCTCTTACCTTTTTTCCAACTTTAAGTTTTTTTCCTGAATGTCCCTCTCATCATTTTTCCCAACATAGAGCCCTAGGTACTTGAGGAACTCCATCTCTTTTATCTCACCTATTCCCCCTCTCTGTTTCCATTTCCTAATCTTACTATGACAGTGATTTTGTTGTTGCACCTGACTCATGCCACTTCCTTAAACTTCTCTAATGGCTCTCTTATATAGTTCACATTGCTGCAGCCACATCCTGTAACATTAACGTGCAATCATCTGCATATATCACAAACTGAAATGTTATCCCTTGCTTTTCTTCAAGCATTGCTAAGTCGTATCTGGCTTCTACTACCAACTCCACAATCACAAGTGTTAAGGCTGCCTTTCTGCTGGCTTTTTGTGAGGCATTTAGGTGGTTTGAGATTGTTCAACCAAATGAGAAGACAGGTCCACGGATGGTTTTACCTTTTGCACATATACACATGTTTGGGGAAGATATTTGGGTTTATGTGGCTAAATCCAAAGTGGATCAAGAAGGGAAAGGTCAGTGGGTAAGAGTTATTACCCTGAAGAGTCTAGAATGGAAGTTGGCAAAAGTTATGTTGGAATACCACAGCTATAGGGGTATATTAGATGGCCCATTATTTTGTCATCAGCAAGGTGAATTCAACTAATCTGTAAGTATTGCCACTTGACTCCCGCTAGCAGCTCTAATCTTGTCGGCATGCATGGTACTTGGGCTATATTGCTGCTTTACAGGGTACAGTTTTATGAACCATTCTTTCTAGGTGTTACTGTATATGTCACTGCTAACTCATGCAAATGTATAAAATTTATAGAAGCACAGAAAAAAAAACAGAAAACTAACTAATGAGACATCTGGCCATTAAAATGACTACACTATGGGTCCTTTTGTATATTTCCCAACTCAGATAGACCAGGCAAACACCTCTTACCACAAGATGAATAAACCCAGTCCTCCTAATGTAGAAGCACAGTAGAAGAGACACACAAGAACCATGCTACCACAAACCACTTAAGCAATTACCTGGAAATCCCTTGCCGATGACAATTTCAAGATAATCTTACAGAAGTAACAGTGAGTAGAAGAGCATTTTTCTTTTTGACCAAAAAAAAAAAACCTATGAACCTATAGAAAATTCACCCCAGGGATCACTCCAGTGGCTCTACTCGACAGAGTCACTGGGAACTAAGGTCTGGTGTCACGTTGCAAGGGTAATCCTATGGGCTAGGCTTGTAAAGACTCCAGAGCCATTAGCATAGTACACACCTATGAACCTATGAACCAATGAACAGGCCAGGGGATACTGGGCACTCATGTCTGCCCACTCCCAATTCTTATCTCCTCAGATATTCCTCCATTTAGGAGTATTTCAGTTTCTGGGTCTTGGTATATGTTCTGTATCTTATGTATGAACTTTACCCTACCTGCCTTTGCTGCAGTGTCTTCCATGGGAATTCACACCTTACCATATCAAAGGCCTGCTCCAGGTCAGACAGCAGAATTGTAGGTTTTCCCATCCTACTTCTTTTCCTCCCTTTTTCATAACTTCCATCAGGATCCACCAGTTTTATTTTTTTGCCTTCCTTCCCTTCACAAAGTAATTTTGCCCTGCTTGTATTATTGGTGGTAATACTTCATCCAGTCTTCCTGGCAATACCTCTGCCAAAATGTTGATATGCATATTAATCAAAGAGATTGTCATATAATTTCCCACTTCACACTTTTCTCCTGTCATCCTCATAGTTTACATATTTACCTGAGTCCAGTTTTCTCTTGTATTCCTCATCTAAGACTTTCCACATTTTATCTCCTCCCCATTTGTAGAACTCGGGGGAGAATCCATCTGGCCCTCTAGCTTTCCTTTCTTTCATCCTCGGGCTGTGCCTGGCAATGGTCCATTGAGAAATAATCTTGTACATGGCTTTCCTTCTCTCATTCTTTGTTACCTCTGGATTCAGCTTGCCTCTTTTTATCACCCAACATATATCCCTCTACATTCTTTCCCCATTTTTATTCTGATGTCTGTCCTTCCTGATGTTTGTAAATCTCTCTGCAACATTCCTTGAATCTTTCTTTGATTAGCTCATCCTGTTCTAAATATTCTCCATCCCCTCTCCTTATCCCTGTACCCTCCCTGTCTACTTCTTCTTGAATTTCTTGACTAGTTGTTTCCCTTGTGCCTCCCCCAGTACCCACTATTAGTCCTCCAGTACCATTGTTGAATTTCTTGACTAGTTGTTTCCCTTGTGCCCCCCCCCAGTACCCACTATTAGTCCTCCAGTACCATTGTTGAATTTCTTGACTAGTTGTTTCCCTTGTGCCCCCCCAGTACCCACTATTAGTCCTCCAATACCATTGTTGAATTTCTTGACTAGTTGTTTCCCTTGTGCCCCCCAGTACCCACTATTAGTCCTCCAGTACCATTGTTGAATTTCTTGACTAGTTGTTTCCCTTGTGCCCCCCCCAGTACCCACTATTAGTCCTCCAGTACCATTGTTGAATGTCTTGACTAGTTGTTTCCCTTGTGCCCCCCCAGTACCCACTATTAGTCCTCCAGTACCATTGTTGAATTTCTTGACTAGTTGTTTCCCTTGTGCCCCCCCAGTACCCACTATTAGTCCTCCAGTACCATTGTTGAATTTCTTGACTAGTTGTTTCCCTTGTGCCCCCCCAGTACCCACTATTAGTCCTCCAGTACCATTGTTGAATGTCTTGACTAGTTGTTTCCCTTGTGCCCCCCCAGTACCCACTATTAGTCCTCCAGTACCATTGCTGAATGTCTTGACTAGTTTTTTCCCTTGTGCCCCCCCAGTACCCACTATTAGTCCTCCAGTACCATTGTTGAATTTCTTGACTAGTTGTTTCCCTTGTGCCCCCCCAGTACCCACTATTAGTCCTCCAGTACCATTGTTGAATGTCTTGACTAGTTGTTTCCCTTGTGCCCCCCCAGTACCCACTATTAGTCCTCCAGTACCATTGTTGAATGTCTTGACTAGTTGTTTCCCTTGTGCCCCCCCCAGTACCCACTATTAGTCCTCCAGTACCATTGTTGAATTTCTTGCACTACAGTAATTCCCATTTCCATTCTTATTGCCTTTCTCTGATCTTTAATGCTTCACTACTACTTTCATTTATTCCATTCTCCTTCTGTGGCACATCTAGGTCTCCTTCCAGCTCCTCAGTCACTCTTTCTTCTTTATTTCTCTTCTTTCCTTCCCCTGACAGTGATGTTGATCCCATCTCACCAGTGTTCTTCCATTTTGTCCCTGTTTTTCATATTGTCTTATATTGACTCCCTTATTAGTCCACACCGTGTTTCTTTGTCCTATGCCTCCTTTCATTTATACCTAGCTCAACTCAGCTCCATTCTCATTGCTTTCTGTTCCTGCACACTTACCTTAAGACTCACTGCTGTATGATATGATATATGCCTTTACTGTATTTGGATCACCTATTTTGTGAAACTGTATTCCCACTCATAGGTTCATAGGTTCATAGGTTCATACTAGGCTATCTGCCCAAGGGCATTTATAAGCCTAGCCCAGAGTTTTTGTGGCTTTCGCCACCCCTTTAGTTTGAAGAAAACTATGCCCATTATTTTGCTGTGCCTCTGTCAAGCAGAGACACTGAGGTAATCCCTGGGGTATATCTGCGATCTCCCATCCATTGGTCAAGATTTCTCTTGAACACGGCCAGCGAGGTGCTCTGCCTCACATGTACTGGGATTTTGTTCCACAGCATAGGGAGTCTTTGGGTGATGAATCTGTCCCTCCAGCACGTCCTATTAATAACCGTGTCAAGGTTTAAGTCTCCCGCCCTTGTAGTTCTGAGGGATCTAGATTTTTTGAGGTGAAGCATGTTCATCAAATCTGGGTTTGACATGGCCTTTTATGTCAGGCACAGGTCACCTCTGAGCAAGCGTGGCGACTGAATAGAGCTGAAGTTCTTTCAGTCGGGCAGCATAAGACATATTTTTGAGACCCTTTATCCTTTTGGTGAGGAACTTTTGGGGCCTTTCCAGCTGCTGCAGGTGTCGGGTCAGATACATTCCGAATGGGGCATTGTACTCAATCATTGGTCTGATGAGTGATGAGTACAGGGGGATGATGACCTCCTTTGATCTAGATGTGAATCCCTTCATGATCAGGTGGGCAATGTAGATGGTCTTCCTAACTACTTTAGCAACGTGAGTGTCAAATGAAAGGTTACTGTCAACCTGGGTCCCCAGATCCCTGATAACTTCTTCTGTGCTCAGTGGATTGCCACCTATATGGTAGCTAGGGGTAACCTTGTTTTTCCCGAAGGGTATGACTATGCATTTCTTGGTGTTTAACTTTAGGCCATGGCTCTGGCACCAGTTATCCGTTTCTGTGAGACCCTTCTGAAGGATATCTGTGTCAGATACCATTTAGATACCATTCGACTTTATGCCAGGCAACCTCCCTCTTTAATTGTATCTTTCTATACAACCTGTTTTTTTTCTTTTTGCAGTTCTATGTTGACATTGTAGTCCCCACTGTTATCTATGTTCTGTCTTTTCCTGTCAGTGCCCATTTAGCAAAAATGATTTTGTGGAATCCTTCATACCTGTTTGATACATAAATTTCCTATTGTCCAATCTGCACCTTCCACACTTCTCTGCCAGATGATCCCTCAACCTATCCCATTTTTTGTCACTTTCTCTGTGCTTGTCTGAAGCCCTCTACAAAATACAATTACTATTCCCCCTATTCATTCCTCCCTTGGTTGAAGTCTAATATTGACATCAGGACATAGTATCTTCTCCCCATCTCGATTTTCAGTTTTGTTTCTTGTTATAGAGCAATTTCCTCATCTTCGTCAACTTTTCCTGTACTCTCCATCTTTTGATAGAACCTCTAATATTCCATGTAATTAACCCTATTTTACTTGTTGTTTTTGCCCACCCTACCCTCCTTTCCCAGTTACTGCCATCAGGGATAATTCTTTCTCTGGACCTACCCTGCAAGCTGAATATTGGCAGCTGCCTACACTCTGACCTCCCTTGGCCTCTGGATCACTGCCTTTTGGCTTTTGTATGTACATGGGTATGCCCTGGACATGGGTGGTTTAAGTCTTTCTTTTGTTCCCTTCCACTGCCCTAATACATTGCATGACAACTGAGAACTGATGCCACACTCTTTTTATATTCCAGCATTCTCATTCATTAGTCTCCCTTCCCCAATGTTGGTCTCCAGTATGATGTGCCAGCTTCATTTGTGTAATAGCCCAACATTTGTTTTATTTGCAGTTTTATGGCTGTTTACTCTGCTGCTTATATACCGCTGTCCCTTTATTTCATGTTTGTCTCTGGGTTGTTTTTCCCCTTGCATTCTTTTTCATGTCCCTCCAGTTATTACATCAGTAATTATTACTCATATTTTTCTAAGACTTAGTCGTTAAACTTATATTTACTGCAGGTTATTGTACATCAATAAGTAGTTATGAAAAATGTATCACTTACACTGGAGGCATTTCCTTTTTCCCCTTTCCTCATTTTCCACATATGTCAGCATTGCCAATCATTGCCCCAGGAACTGATTCAGTTCATTCCATTGTAAAGATTTGATGTTGTTTCCCTGAAACATGTTTCACAAGGTAAGGACCTGTTTCATTTAATATATCTTTCCTGTACTACCCAAGAAGGCTATGAAAAGGAATTGATTGATTTGAAAGAGAGATTGTTAGCTAGGTCATACAGACATGATGAGATTTTTGAAGGGACTGAAGTAGTTATACATAATAGGTCTGCTATAGCTTGCTCATATTTTTCAGATAGGGGCATTAATATTTACCAAGTTAGACAGGAATCAACTCCTGTTGTTAATATGAATACCTCTGCTCAAAAATGTTCTTTATTTTTTACACATGATGTTGGGAATGTCAACGAGATTATCCAGAGACATTTTGGGTTCTTAACTTTTGACCCGTATATCAGAGAGGTAGTTGGTGATAATCCTAACTTCTTATTTAGGAATAAGAAGAATTTACATAGACTTTTGTGTTATCCCAAGATTCCCTATTCTTATGGTTCTGATTTTGTTTCTAAAGGCACGTCTCCATGTAATAATTGCAACTTTTGTGATTTTATATGTGAAAATACTATGCTTGTTCATCCATTCATTTCTCAATGTTTTAAGGTTAGTGTGGAAGCTAACTGTAATACAGAACATGTGGTCTACCTTGCTCAATGTAGCTCCTGCCCTGCCTTCTATGTCGGTAAAACTGACAGAAGGCTTAGGGATAGAATTAGGGAACATTTATATCAAATACTTATTAAATCTAGTATCAATGCACTATCTAAACAAGTTAATGAAATGGATGACTCACATATTTTTAAATTTATGGTTCTTCATGTTAATACACCTAGTACGAGAGGCAGAGATGTTAGAAACTATACAGAAAAAAATTAAATGAGATGGATCATCAAGCTTAGGGGGAACATATAAACCCAGGCTTGAATGACAAAATATCAATTAAGCCCGTTTTAAAGAATAGGAAACTAGTTGTGAGATGATAAATATTTTAAGTTATCTGTTTAGTGTATTTTTTTATTTCTACTGCATTTTGATGTAGCATAGAAGATATGTCATATATATTTCTTATACATTAACTTCCTTTTTTATACATTAGCTTGTCTTTTTAAATTTTATTGTAATGATGTCATCATTTATTTGCATATTTAATTGATGAACTATATAAGGTATAGTGTTTTCTGTGATTTCTGTTAATGGTTTGAAAAAGCCTTTTGGCAAAAGCGCTTACCTGTTTTGTGTACGGAATAAAAGCTTTATTGATTTTTTATGGACTTCTGTGGACTTGAATTTTTGCTTCTTGGAATGAACTTCATTGATGTGCAACATCTTCCTGCAGAGGTCTGCTCCCATGCTTTGTTTTTACCTTTACAACATCTTTCCTGTACTGTTCACAGTCACTTGTCTTTCAGTGCCCATTCCTTCCACTTATTTATTACGTTTTTTTTCTGTGATAATTTTCAGTCTTTCTGTAGTTCTGCCTTTCACCTTTTTTGACTCTGCAAATGAAAAGATGCCAAATGCTGAGAGTAAGAACACTTTAATTCCAAAAAACAAATAAAAACAGGTAAGCGCTTTCATGATTGCTCGCTTCGTCAGACCTTAACAAACAGTATGTGAAAACAGGCCTTTAAATACAAAAAGCTTCCAGTTACTTAAAAACAATTAAAATTGTTAGTTGTTAACACTTATCAGTGAACTAAGCCTCTCTTCTTTAGGAGAGGCTTTAAAGCAACAGCACTATTCAAACCAGGTGGCACATATGCTTTAAAGTTGACAATACATTTCAATTCAGCAAGTTCAGTCTCATTACTCAAATCCCCTTCCCTTAAACTTTCATTTAATTTCTGTAGCACCAAGAACTTAAAGCTGTGATTCATACCAGCTTCAGATACATGTTTCGCTAATGCATTTGTTAGTTTATTATTTCATATATCACTCTGATGCTGCAAAATCCTATCCTTAAACATACGATTTGTCTTCCCTATATAATATGAATCACATACATTACGCTTAGCCATATAGACCAAATTTTTCGTTCAACAGTCTGCATAAAAGGACAGATGCATAGGTTCCATACTTAATGGATGCATAATCAAGTGTGTAGACCATATATAACTGCATGCCTTGCAAGACCGGCATGCATGAGTGCCCTTACGCTGAGAGATGAGGTGCCTATATGGTTCACTGTATTTATAACAGAGTTGTTTTTTTAAGTTCTTGGTATTTTTAAAGCAAAACTTAGGAACTGGTTCTATATGTTCACTAATAGAGGGATCAGTCATCAAGATGGACCAATTTTTCTTTATGACTTCACACACTTTATTAACCTCTGCTGAATAGGTCAAACAGACCCTATTTACACCCTTGGTGCTGTTAGCCTCTGTGTCCCTCACTATACTTGAGGAGCTGTCAGAGAAGTAGGGTTTTACTTTAACACCAGCCGATGTATTCGGTTCTCTAATTTCCTTACACCTGCCACATTTGTAAGTACTACAAGTATTTGTTTCTGATGAAGTTTGATGGTGTTCTAACATGGATCTCAGGTTATGAATTCTTTTGTAGGTAAATGAAAGGCTGTCATCAATAATTTTGGCTAATTCACCATTTCCTAAAATAATCTTCCAGTTGTCTCTTGAGTATTTCTCTGATAAAATACATGTCACTGGAAATAGGAAGTGGAAAAGCCCTGGTGTATTTAACCAGTAAAGTATTGGTGGAAGTCAGCACATCTTCCCTGTTTTGCCAAAGTCTCTGGCTGATTTTTCATCACAATAGGTTTGGCTTTGTTTGATCTGAACAGAAATGCTTCCTTGATGATATTCGTAAACCAGTCAATGTTGTTGCCTTTTTGGAGGAAAAATTATTTTAAATATTCTGCTTCTTACTCAAAAATAGCCTGTTTATTGGTGAGCCTCCTAAGTCTGCTGAATTGTCTTTTCTCACCCCTTTCTTCATATGAAAGTGGTGTTGACTTTTCCTGTGCAGGTACTGATTAACAAAGGTCTCTTTTCTGAAACTTTTACTTGCAAATTGAGAAGCTCTTCCTTCGTAATGTCCAAAATAATTGACGGCCTTTCCTACGCCACTCATTCTGAACAGTAGAAATGGGGTACTGGAATTAATGAAGTCATACAACTGATGTAGTTCTACTTCAGTTTCTTTCCATAGAAAAATTAGGTAATCTATAAATCTCCTGTAAAAGACTACCTTTTCAAGCAAGGGGTAAGGTTTGAGGTATAGCTGCTCCTACCAAGCCATTGCCAGGTTAGCAAATATGGGGGCTACTCTTGCCCCTATAGCAACTCCTGTTTTTTTTGTTTATAGTATTTCCCTTTCACAAACCCAAACTCTGGACCCTCACCCAGTTCAGGTTTGTGAAAGGCAGATCATGCCTCCTGAACCTGATTGACTTCTTTGAGGCAGTCACCAAAGCCGTAGATGAGGGTAAGGTGGTTCACACAGCCTATCTCGACCTTGACAAGGCTTTCAACACCATCCCCCATTCTGGAATTATAGCTAAACTCACTAAACTAGGTATAAATCCCTACGTTACAAGATGGGTTGCCAACTGGCTCACTGACGGAACCCACACTGTAAAAGTTGCAGACTCCAAATCTGACTTCAAACCAGTGACAAGTGGCGTACCACAGGGTTCATTCCTGGGACCTCTCCTATTTGGTATCTACTTCTCTAAATTACAGGCTAACATAGAAGGCCTCTGGCTAATGAAGTTTGCAGATGACTGCAAACTAGGAGCCATAGTCGAGTCCCCAAATGATGTGGACATCCTCCAGAAGGGCCTCACTGAGACAGATGTCTGGTGTCAGAGCCATGGCCTTAAGCTCAATGCCAAAAAGTGCATTGTCATCCCCTCTGATAAAAACTCTGTACCCATGAACTACCACATAGGCAGCAGTCTAATTAACATCAACTGTGTGATAAGAGACCTTGGGACCCAGGTGGACAGTAGTCTCTCCTTTGATAATCACATCGCCACAGTAGTCAGAAAGTCCTTCTACATGGCACACCTCATCACAAAAGGGTTCTCATCCAGGAAAAAAGAGGTCATTGTTCCCCTTTACTTGACAATCATTAGACCCATTATAGAGTACAACACCCCTTTTATAATGTACCTCACAAGACATCTGCAGCAGCTGGAAGGGCCACAGAAGTACCTCACAAACAGGATTACTGGCCTCAAACAGATGCCCTACACTGACTGTCTCAAAAAACTCCAGCTTTACTCCATAGCATATGGCCTACTCCAAGGTGATCTCTGCCTAACATATAAAGCTATGTCAAACCCAGATCTGTTGGACATGCTACACCTAAAGAAATCCCAATCCCTCCGAGCTACATGCTCTAGGGACCTAAACCTTGTTACCACAATAAACAGGACATGACCGAGGGATAGATTCTTGTCCCAGATACTTCACATACTCTAGAACAAGCTCACCATTTATGTCAAGCAAAGTTCCTCATTAGCACTCTTCAAGAAAAATCTTGATGAGTGGATGGGAAATAGGAAATGCACCCTGGGGATCACTTCTGTGGCTCTGCTCGACAGTGGCACAGGAAAATAACTTTCTTGGGTGGCGTAAGCCAGGGGACCTTGTTGGCTAGGCTTACTTAGGCCCTTGGGCCGATAGCCAAGTACCTACCTATGAACCTATTAACCTATGAACCTTGAAACTTGAAAATGTTGCTTTCTAAAACCACTTCCAACAAGACACAAATAGTGTTTATCATGTTGTTGTCAAAGTCAGAAAATTTTGTAAGATAATTTTTAAGAAAATCAATGCCTGTATCCTGTTGAAGTCAAGTGTATAAAGACACTACATCAAATGACACAAAGACACAATCATTGTGGATGTTCACAATGTCAGTTAGTAGCTCCAAGAAGTCCCATGAGTCTTCCAGGTCAAATTCAGTCTTTTGGACAACTAGATTTAGAAGATGGTTAAGAAAGACTGATATTGACTCTGTCTTGTAGTGATCAGCTGCAACTACTGGTCTAAATGGAGGACTGGATCTGTCTTTGTGTATTTTAGGTATACCAAAGAGTCTAGACATTTTGGGCTGATCAATTCTCAGAAATGTATATACCACATGGTCAAAATTTCCTCGGCACCACAGGTCAAACAAAATTGCGTCGATGTTTGAAAAACTCCTGTTTATTTTTTTGATTGTGATTTCCTCATAACAATCTGGTATAGCATTATGAAGTACAGCACTGTATGTACTTCAAGGGGTAAATTTATTTTGTTTCTGGCTGAAATGAGGGAATGTCATGTAACACAAACTGTAGATTCAGCTTCTGAACATATAGTTTCAAGTCAGTTAAAACTTTAGTGATGTTTGCTGGTTGAGTAGGAACAAAAGAAAAAACTTTTCTAAGTACTGATAAATGCTGGTTGTTCAGGACCATGTTACTGAGATTAAGGACCTCTGTATTTTCAATCATTTCAGCCAAAAACAAGACAAATTTACTTGTAGAAGTACATACAATCCTAAATTTCATAATACTATTCAAGTACTCACTGATATATGTGAGGAAGACTTACGAATGAAGTTAAGTAACAGAAAAAAACATGCAATTCATCACTGGAAGAAAAATGTGCCTTAAAGAACAAAAAACTATGGGTCATGAGAGCTGGCAAAGGGGATATGACAGTAATTATGAACCATGTTGCCTACAGCACAGCATTTAGAAACCTCCTAGCAGATTTAGATTGCTACGAGGAAATCACAGTTGAAAAAATAAACATCGAAACAATTTTGTTAGACCTGTTGTGCCAAGAAAGCATCAACTGTGAGGTATACACATTTCTGTGAATTGATCAGCCTAAAATAGATTTCATATGAAGAAAAGGGTAATAAAAGGACTTAGTAGGCTCACCAATAAATAAACTATTTTTTAGGAAGAAGCAGAATATTTAAAATCGCTTTTTCTCCAAAAGTCTACGACATTGACTGGCTTACGAATATCATCAAGGAAGTATTTCTGCTCAGATCAAACAAAGCCAAACCTATTTTGATGAAAAATCAGTCAGAGACTATGGCAAACAGGTAAGATGAGTTGACTTCTACAAACACTTTATTGGTTAAATACACCAGGGCTTTTCCACTTCCGATTTCCAGTGACATGCATCTTATCAGAGGCATAATCGGAGACAACTGGAAGATTATTTTAGGAAATGGTGAATTAGCCAAAATTATTGGTGATAGCCCTTCATTTACCTACAAAAGAATTCATAACCTGAGATCCATGTTAGAACACCATCAATCTACACAGAAACAAATATGTGTGGTACTTACAAATGTAGAAGGTGTAAGCAGTGCTGATTTATTAGCAACATTTCTAATGTTCACATCAAGGCACTGAATTTAAACCTTTGAGCTAGAAACAGATATAACTGTGATTCACAAGGAGTTGTTAACTTGACATTTTGTGATTCCTGCCCATGGTTCTATGTAGAAAAAACTGTGAGAAAGCTGTTGAGAGGCATTTATGAACATAATTTGGCTAGAAAGCAAAAATATACTAGTAATTCTTTAGCAAAACACTCACTAATGTGCACTAATTTCAAAAAATTCCTGTTTTTCGTAGTAAATGCTGTCAGTGTGGAAGAATTTGTAGGTAATTACAATGTCCTACTTGAATGGTAAATCCTGGTAGCAAATAAGACTGTGGGCAGATAAGTTTCCTTGTCTTAATGAAACAGTAAAAATTAAATGTTTTCTGATGGCACAAAAACTTTAAAATGGTAAATAAGGTTGCTTCTAGTAGCCATGATTTTCTTATTTATTTTCATTTTAGAAAAATTATATTAGAAGTTTTGTCAGCAATGCTATACCATTTCAGATAGAGAGTAACATTTCTGATTGGTTGGTACTTGGTTATATTTCTTGAACATGTTTTAAAATACACTGTAACTTTAAGAAGAAAAGAGGGAGCAGAGACAAGTATTTTATTGGTTAGGGACAATCGTGATTCATTTGATTCTTCTTCTAAACTTGGATTGTGTACTTGGTTTTAACTCTGATAAAGTTCTATTGAAAATAAAAAGAATGAAAGTGCTTAATAGTTAAAACTTGTGTTTGGGACTCCTTCCACGCTTGCCTTTGTAGGATAAGTTACTAGTAATATTTGATAGATTTATCGGTTTACTATTCATGTATGTACAAAATATACAATACCTTGTTGACAGTTGCAATCTTCACTCCTATCCAGAGTGTTAGTAGTATTTTCAATATAAGGTTCATTATTTGCAGTGATGCAGATGTACATACCTACCAGCCAGTAAAATACCAACTCAAACAGTCTATCAGAATGACAGGAGGCACAGATCATTGTAAAGAGAAGCACTCCTGCCCTGACCAAAGTACTACCCAAAGGGAGAGTGACGGAGCTACAGAAAGGGCACATGTTAAAAGAAAAAGCAGAGTGAAGACTGCCACTCCACTGATTTACCAAAGACTATCACGAAGGTTCAGTGATACTGAAGGACATCTAAAGTATCCCATACAATTGCTAGCTGTCCACTCGGGCTGCCAAAAATAGCACTGTCTCACAACTTCCTTCAGCTTCATCTGTTTGCCTTATCTCTGATTTTTCTGTTTGCATGTGTCCATTCAGGAATAAAAATAAGTAATCACAGGAGAAGCTAGCCTAATATGTCTTGCCTTGACCAAAATACCTTTCATGAAGGGAGAGTGACAGGAAGGCTACAGAAAGTGTGCATGTGTAGAGAAAAAAAAAAGCTTTACCTCTGCTGTTTCTATTTCCATATGTCCTTTCAGGAATAAAAAGAAGGCACCATGTGGGAAATTGAGTTAACATGTCTTGCCCTGATCTAAATACTTCTCCTGAAGGGAGAGTAACAGGAGAGATTTGAAAGGGCACATGTGAAAAGAGAAAAAGCCTTGCCTTTGCTTTTTTGTTTCCATGTTTCCTTTCAGGAATGGAAAGAATGCATCATAGGAGGAAAGAGATAGAATAGCTGACAAATTCCAGCGTGAATCTAAGGAGTGTGGTCCTTGTGTTTGCAGATTCATCAAATGGGGATTGCTGATAGTACATGCTTATCATGATAAAAGTGCTTTACGAAGTTTGGGATGATTTATCTGCAGTGTCAGGACTGATCAGGAGGGGTCATAATAGCAGATTGCCGCAGATGCCCAACAGTATGCCTAAATCTTTACTGCAAAAGTTTCAAGTAGATGACAAAATTACATTTATTTCTTTATGCCATTATATGTTGCTAATTATTACTGCAGTACGGCCCACCAAACAGTTCAGTAAAATAATTAGGAATTTAGTTAAAAAAGGTTATTTGCCTGTAGGTACTGTGAACAAGACTAAAAGTTAGTTACCACACTGACATAGTATTATCTCATATTGCAAAAAGACATGCTAAAATAGGAAAAATTTGCTATTGACCAGAATACAGGGAAAAAAAAACCTTGACGATGTGAAAGTTTCTTAGTACTAGAAGTATGAAGCTTGCGGCAGCTGCAGAAAGTGCAAAGTGTTATGGGGCACAGTCCTCATGAATGAAAACCACATGATCTGCCAGTGCACTTAGCTTCATCTTTCTCTTGCATTCAAATGGGAAAGATCTCTGCTGCTTCAGCTGTACTTCTTGACCTTCTAAATGTGGATGTCATCTATCTTGTTTTGGGGTTTCTTTCTACTACTTGAGCTGTCTTCTCAGACCTTGATTGTTTGGTTGGCAGTTAACAGTCTCTTTAATCTCTCCAAACAAGCAGTACACAGGACAATACTGTAAAAATACATAGAGGGATCCAGTATCAGTCTTGGTAAATTCTCCAAATGTTGTCAGAAAAAAAGAAAGGGAATTTGCTGCTACAGTATCCTCTATTTATTTTGGCAGGAACAAAGAAACCTTAGGCTTAATGATGGAGGTATTATGCAAGTGGTGGCTTGTATTACAGAAATATGATTGGCTGCCACCACTTGCTTCAGCTCCAGAGCTTGTAAAAGAACTTGGGCTGCAGAATGGTTGTGGTGGTGACTTCTAATGTTGCTATGGCCAACATAACACTGAATAACTTACTCTGTTAATGACTTACTAAAAAGGATGATTAGCATAATGGAAACTGGATAATAGTAGTAGTTACTTTTATCAATGCTGTGAGGCTAAGAGCAATGAACACAAAACTGGCTTGCTGTTAATGATCACAAGCAGAAACAAGGTGCACAGCAAGCCGATTTTCTCAAAAAATCCATATGCAAGTATCATATAACTCCACTTTGAAAACAAAGAGATGGTAACTGACAAAGTTCGTGTACATTTTCAACTTTGTTTTCAAGAGTAGAGTAAAACTGTAAAGTTATTTGTGCTTGTAGAAGGCACTCGGGTATAACATCTTAGGAATCCTACTGTCTCAGACAGCAGTCGGATGTAAGCATAGATGCCCCATGTGACGGTACTCAGGGGTAATGAGTTAATTGTGAATTGGCCACTTTTTTTCACATTTGTTGTATTCAAGTGCTGTTCAACAAAGTTACATGTCAGAAAATGAACAATATGATGGTCTCCTTCCTGTGTGCAGATACTTTAAGTTAGGCATGGTAGAAAGGGGTATCTAGCATCTTTTGTAAGGTAACATTTACATCTTATTGTGAAAAACTGCTCAGTCAGCTATGGCTTCATGTGCATTGTTGCTTCAATGTATTTTAATTTAATGATTATGGTACACTCTCAGTGACTATGGTACTCCTTAACCAGGTGTCTGCTGCATACGTAGTCACTGGCGAAAACACAGCAGAGGTCGCTGATTGGGGTGCTGAGGTGAACAATGGCATTTGTGATCGAATCATCAGTATTAACAGCAAACTGGCATCTGATGCTGAACTATAACGGATATATACTTTTGAACAAATCATAAATTTATTGCATAAAACAGTACAGACAATGCAATGGTAAGCAATGATAACTTTACACTTGCCACAATATTAAACAAATGAAAGGCAAGCTGCTCAAATGCCAAATGCTGATCAGAACTCACTGTGAGGCAAAAGATGTCTAATTTGGTTTCAAACGTATTGAGTACAGCAAGTCTAGGGCCAAACATTTCTCAAATAAATATTAAGTGCTACACCTTAACAAACATCAATGTACTGCAAACGTCAATGTAAATGAGACTAAGCGTATTTTGCAAGTAGGTGCAACTTCACATGCACCTTCCATTTAGGGGGCTTCATCCCTCATGCCCCTTTTCTTAAAAATACTAATTCTCCAGTCATACAACTGTAGAGAAAGAGCAAATATCAAGATAAAAAATATTGACTCCCCATCTGCAACATTTTGCGGCTGAGTTCAAAGTACTTTACCTACATTTCCAATACTAAAAAGAATAAACAGCATCCAGATGTGTACACCTAGTACATGCCAGAATACCACAGCAGAAATGCTGAGTACTTAGAGCTCAAAAATCACAGTGAGCCACTGTCTCTGGACTTTGGTGTTTTTTGGTCTGATACTTATAGACTCAAACACACTAAATGAAAAAAAAAATTCCAATACAGTTCAACATGAGCCACCAGTTAGTTTGCCCAATCGCCAGACTTTGCAGATAAATTAGTTATCATAACCCAAGACATAGTAGGATTCATAAAACTTCTCAGTCACAGAGTCAAAATAGAGACCCTTATCATACTGATCACAGCTCCATCTTGATTGGAACAATACCTTAGGTATTGCTGAAGAATAGGTAAAGGAACATTCCAAGACTCTAAAATAAGCAATTAACAGTGATAAACAGTTCATGCACAACATTCAGAAAGTAAATAATGAAACAAATAGAAACCTGCAATTTATTATCACTGAATTTGAATAAGCAATAAAATATCTAAATATATAAAAGCGTATGTCTGCTGGTAGACTTCTGCCACCATCTTGGACTTGTTTATGATATTTTTATTGCCCATTGGGACCCTTGGGTCTCTGGAATTGTGTACAGATATTCAACCTATGGCTCCAAATTCTTAAGGTCTACAGGTGATTCTGGGGTGACTGTGTAAAAGTCTCCATTATAGGCAGACACTTAAATGGGTCTCTGGTAATCTAATGCCCTCAACATGTTCCATCACAATGTTCAGGAATGTATTAAATGTCCTGAATGATTAGATATGGGTTATTGTCATAGTTTTACCACTTAACATTTAAAAGGTAACTGAAAATTCTGACTAACCTTTGACCAACATGTGCCTATTTTTGTAAGAAAGTCCTTCTATATTGCACAGCTTATAAATAAAGGGATTGTGACTAGATCTACATCCTTTGCTCTGCCCACATTAAGCCAGACATTGAATATAATGGCCCCTTTGGCATATATATGTCCAGACGTATGGAATAACTGAAATGCACACAGAAATACCTTACTAAAACTATACAAGACCAAAATGACATGTCCTACATGGACTGACTCAAAGCTCTATCACTGGACTGATATCTTATAGACTGCTAAGAAGTGACATGTATCTGGCGTACAAGGCATTTTCTGACCCATTACTGATGGATTTATTGTACATCGCCAAGTCAAATGGCATCAAAAATAATCGTCCTAGAAATCTAAATCACTTCTGCAACATCAGCAGAACAGTTTGGAGGACAGTTGTATCACTCAGAGGATACCACTGCTGTGGAACAGACTCTCCATTCACATCCCTGTCTATATTCTAATGCAATTTATATCTATGGATGGAAAACAGAAAATTTACATTAGGACTGCCCCATATACTAATAATGGACAGTGGCATTTCCAAAGTGCTTTATCTCATGCATGGAGGTGCCCTCAAATTTTCTATGGTATGATCCTAGTTATTTTCATTAGAGGTAATATATAATATTGGACCATGGAATGGGTAAAGGCCAGTCTATAACCAAATGGGATAGGTTATTTTGAGCACAAAAAGGGAAACTGGCTAGGCTTAAAATGGCCTGCAAGGGCAGCTAGTCTAGTATTTACCTTTAAATCTATGAACCCATGTACAGAACACACTGGCCTTTCATAGGATGACCAGTCGGCATCATTCTGTGGTGTCATGCAAGTGTTGATTATGTCCCAGATCTTGCTTAATTGTTTCCCTGCATACCCAGTACTTATCTAAGATGCTCTAGTCTATAACACCTTGGAGGATGTCTCTTGGTCTCAAGTCACCATCTCCTGCATCTCGGCTGGCTTTCATCATGCTTGTTTATTTGCCCTCTGGCTCTTTTTATGGCTGAATCTTGCTGCATTAGCACTATAAAGTAATTTGCAAACATGTTCATATATATCAGGAAATAGCTACTGTCTTTCGTTAAGCATGCTTTGCTTATCTGGATTTTTTTGTCTCATTGGCACTTCTTAATAATTGTTTTTCAGTTTGATCAGTGGCTGCATTCTACCTTATTTATATATCACTCAATGGTATTTGCTTATGCTGAATGATTCTGTTTACTGTTTGTTTAATGAATCATGGTTTGCTTAAATGCTCCAACACTAAGCACAGGTCAGTCTGATTCCTGGCTAGGTTGCCTTATGAGTGAAATCTGCATGTCTAAGCTGTGTCTGCACTGATTTTTGCTGGTGCTTCAGTTTCCTCCCACATGCCAAACACATGATATTAGGTGAATTGGTGGTAATCTAAATTTTTTACAGGTCTGTATGCAGTGTGCGTGCGTGTGTATGTGTGTATGTGTGTGTGTGTGTGTGTGTGTGTGTGTGTGTGTGTGTGTGTGTGTGTGTGTGTGTGTGTGTGTGTGTGTGTGTCAGCATAGCATGTCACATTGCATGGACTCATGCCCTGTCAAGGAATAGTTTTCTGCCCACTGCTTCACTCCTGCTGAGTTCTGCTGTAAGCTCCAGCTACACTGCAACCCTTAATTATATAAAATGGGTATTGGAAAATGAATGAATGAATGAACGAACTGCCCTTTTCCACTTTCCTCATTTTATATAACTGACCCTATGGTTACGACAATTTAGAGAAAAGACTGTTTTTTCATGTAGCAGTCTGAGATGAAAAGGGTAGTTTCACTTTATTGCCAGTAAATTAAATATTAAGATGACTCATCTGGACAAAAGTTGTCTGTCCAGCTACATCAGATCTGGTGTATGATATACATATCTACACTAATATGTGTCAAGTCCCAATGTCAACGTAAAGATGGTTAGAAGGGAGACTCTAAGACATGTTGAGGTATGCAGCCTTATATGATGTTTACTATTTTGAACAGATAGATATTGAACTCACTGGTTAGAAACAGAAATTAAGTTTACAGTGCAGACTAACTTCTCTTCATGCTACTGGTAGCTTGAGCTGCCTGAGCTGTTAGACTTGAGAGTGGGATTGCCTTATTTATTGGTCGGTCCCTGGGCTCATACCTCTACCTTCAGTGTGGCAGCCTAAAAGATCATCCTCCCCACTCTAAATATGAAGGTGGTGGTGGTGGGGTGGTCACACAGCCCCCTTTACACCTCCTTTTCTTTCTGGGGCTAGTCAAACTTTTAGAAATGTGGGAGTGAGTTGTCTAAAACTCTGCTTGTGGGCAGTGGTCATTTGTCAAGGGGGCACAGTGAATATGCCACTTGGTTAGAAGGAGATAGACCATACAGTGTGGGCTGTCTAGCAAGATGTCCAGCCAACAGAATCATGTGGATTACTTGGTATATTTAACAGGTATGTATACTATGCTGGTCTAATAACTGTTCATTTCATTCATGACAAAGTGATGAGTTTCATATAATAATCTGCTCCACCATCTGTGGAGAATCCTTGTCTTTTGTAGGGGAAGTGTGAGAAGGGGACAACAAGCAGTATCAGGGGTTGGATGCATCATAGACCCACTGTCTATGATTAGTTGTGGTGAGAAAAAAAGTAATAGATAACCTTACTGATGTTTTTACTTTGTCTTTGGATTGCATAAGAATAGAAACCTGGTCCAAAAGGAAATATGTGGGTAAAGTCATACTACAGACAGAAAATAAGAGGAATGTTGAATCAGTGTGAGTCAATAAGGATTACAGCTATTGGGCAGAGTATTAAGATTGTGTTTTACTATATGATTTGGTGGAGCTTACCTCTATTCCAGAAAAAAACATAATTTCAGCATGCAAACTTCATGAATATGCACTTCAGTTTGTTATTTAATAATCAGATGTTTGGCTGAATTTAAAAACAGGCATTAACCATATAAAATATATTTATGCATGTATATAATATGTTTCATAAAAGAAGCACAGCAGACGAATGTTCCATTTTCTTTTCCATACATGTTGCTACCCACATGTACCAACATGTATTGCTGTGCAGTAAGAATGACAATAAAGAAAGGCCAGTCATTCTGACTAGGCAACTCTGAAACTGTAGTACTTATCCCCTTTCCTTTCTACCTCACTGTCTTTTCAAAAAAGCACAGACACGCACAAAATATATATATATATATATATATATATATATATATATATATATATATATATATATATATACGCTCTGCTTCATACAGGTCATGCTACCAATGTGACTAATGTTGTTGGTGGTCTGCGAGAATTATTCACTAACCAATGAACATAACAGGAAGACAAATGCAGAAGGCTTCTACATCCTCATATTAATGTCATGATGCTGTGAAAAGCTTCTTTTCACAGAAGAAATGTTTAGAGTGCCATGTGGGATGCCTGTACTTATAGCACATTTTATAACATGTTTTCCATTTTTTTTCACATTAGACAGACGGCAGCATAACAGACCATGATTGTGGTGGGAGTTATCTGGGACCAGCAAATGTAATGAGTTTACATATTTTTTAAGGCCCTCTACAAAGTGACACAGCCTGTGGCAATGTTTTCCTTTCACAGAGCAGAGAACGGAAAGCAGACATAAATTCATACTCCTAGAAACCTAGGTAAAAAGCTACCGGCTAGCACAAAACCAATTAAAAATAATCAAAAATATTTTTGGAACCATGTCAGCTGCATCACCATTTACTCCCAACACAATGAGCCACCTAAAGGGGGCACATTTAAAAGAGGACACAATTACCAACCCTTCTACAACCCTGTCTACTATAGATTTTTCAGTTAATTTGTAACACTTCCACCAGTCCTCACCACTCACCCTCAGTCTATCAATCCCAAACCTGAACTCCCTCACTGTACTCCATTCTATTTCAAAACAATCAAGGCCAGAAGACAATGAAAAACAGGTATATCAGATCCCTCTGATAAACAGATATAGCAGATCCCTCTGATAGTCTTATATAAATAGATGACCTACTACCTTGCTTGATCATGTTGTGTAACAAATACAAGTTCCTCCTTAACCATCTCTATAACTTTTTTCTTACTAAAATACCTTTTCAGTAAAATGCACAAAACTTGATAGCAAAATCCATTTCCCCACCCTCAGAAAGATTAAAAAAATAGTCTTAACCTAGTTTATATACAATATGAAAAATATAGTATCCATTCTGTACATCAACATGAGTTCTTGCCAGGCCAAAACACAATGGCAATCTTTTATACTCTCAGATGATATCCTACAGAAAATGGATAAAGACCTCTTGAAAGTTTTGGTATTCATTGATCTCACCAAGGTCTTTGACCTTGTAGATCATGGACTATTGCTCAGTTCTCTAATTATTCATAGCATGCACTTTTCAGTTGAAATCGAATCTACTAAATGCTTTCTCCTCAACCAAAGATGTACCACAAAGGTCAGTATTATTCCCAACAGTGTTTTCATAGTTTGTTAATAAACTTCCAGCATATCAGCCACAAATTCCAGTAATATTATATATAGATGATGTGGTCATATATATATATAACAAATACTTCCCACTGCACTTAATCATAAAATGAAGTAGGGAGTGATCTCTCCCAAGTAATCAAATCACTACTTTAAAACAAATGTATTCTAAATACCAAGAAAAAATATTATTTTTATACAAGACAAAACATTATATTTGTCCCTCAACATTGTACTATACTGCATAATAATTAAGAATCCATTGAAAATACACAAAACATCAAACATCAAAAGTTCTGTCTGGATCAAACCCTCAACCCCAGATTACATATCAATGCAACCAATTCAGAAATTAACCGGCAGCTATTTTGGCTAGAAAGATCTCCAAAATCCTCTCCCTAGAGTGGAACAATACTTATAGGCAAAGGGATTCTACTCAGTCAGCTTCAATGCAGCTTGCCATTTGTAGCAACTGTATCCAAGAAGAACCTGACAATATTCTAACCCACCACAACAGAATTTGTAGATTTATTACTCTGATACCTTAAAGAGACCATCACTGTTCACCATTAGCTAAAGTGAATTGACTGCCAGTAAAACATAGATGTATATTGTTAATAGCATCCCTGACCTATGAATTTAGATACTTCCCTGTTTTGCTGGCACTGTAATGCAAAAGACCACCAACCCAAGCATCCTCTTTGTACTCACCTGTAGAAATAAGCTTCACAGTACATGCCACTGTTTTTGTTCCCCCCCTGCATATAGGCATCACTGCCAGTACAACATCCCCAATTTGTGTAACAACTAAAAAAATTGCTACTCAATGAAGCTCCTTGTAAATGCTATAGTAAGGACAGTGTTGCATATGGCACACAGCCCAACATTACATAAAACAACTTATTCCTGCATCACAGTTACAACTGGCTACGTAATTCAACAGCTACTTAGCTGTAGTAACTTTCATCCTGAAACATCTGCCCTCATAATTATTCCACACCATGCCTTATATTTCTCTTTAACCTTTGCACTTCTTAATCCCCTCCCACCCCACCTTGCAGACATATGTTGCATGTTGTAAACATTCTATAAACTGCTCATTTATCCTTTACTACTGTGATTATTTGTTTACTTACTTTATCCATATATCTTTTTTCATTGCAATTTCCATGTTCATTTTTGTACATATTTTTGCAACTTTGTTTTAAACACAGATAGGCTTGTTTTATTTGTTAACTCACCTCAAGCTGAACCAGAAAATGGTTCATATGGATCAATATTCTACACCAACTAACAAATGAAAATAAATAAAATAAAAGACCACACTCTGGTTATAAGACTAGTTAGTCTGGATGGGTGTGAAACTAATGTGGTCTCAATGGCTCAACAGGTAGTGCAACTCAGCTTTGGGGTTGGAAGATTAGATGACTCTGGGTACTATTCCCACACCAGGTGTTTGCATTAATTTTTCCAATACTAAGACTGTAGTGGGGGGGGGGGGGGTCAGTGCTCCATTCCTGAGTGTTCCATCTTTTAGAAGAGATAGCAAACTGAGATCTCATCTGCCCAGCTAGTGGTGATTTAAAACATCCCATGGCACTTATTGAAAAGAGAGATGGTTTGATTAGTTTTTTTTCAACGTTCATATAAAACAGCAACATTATATAATAGCCTTATCATAAAGCACAACATTTTATAGTTAAAGAAGTAATATCAGAGCACATCTTCAATATTTCATAACTTGTTATACAATATTTTTGTATATCTTGTTATCCAAAGTTTCCAGAATATAAACATCCAATACAATGTATCATCAGAGTAAAATGTTCCCCTTTTTAATCCCATACTACAACAAATCTGCAGATAAATTATCTATCAGCACTTGAAACTACATTTGTACTTTGGAAAAAACATACCCAAAATATGACCTGTTAATATTAAAAAAATAATAAAAAAACATGCTCAACAGTCTCTAAATGTCCGCATAGTATTTTCTAATGGCACATAAAACATTTCAGCTAACTTCAACAAATCTTTCACAATAAGATATTTTGATAGATCTGTATTCATTTTTTTAATTCCTATTAACTTTGATTTTTTTTTAACCGTCCCATCCTGGTTCAAAAATCATTTACATAGCACTTTTTGTATCCACTGTTAAGTAACTGGTGAAACCAAGAAAACGTATTTCCCATTTTCTGAATTATTTTTAAAGAAACTACATATTTGTACATCTTTTTGCACATTTTAAACCCCCTTAACCTACTTTCTTGTAACTCCTTAATATTTTACTGAGTATTGCAAAAACTGTTATTGACATTCAAAGATGCATTTAAGAACATATCATAATAATGAGGAACCATGTTTAACATTCATAATCCACTATTGTTTCTTGTCCTGGTATAGTATTCCTCTTTTTACAAGGTTTATTACCCAATATTCTAGAAAATATTACCCTAACATTGTTGTTTTTACTTTTTCAAGAAGTAACCACACCCCTGGTAGATACATACCTATTGGAAAATGATAACTTTTAATAGCATGTACTTTTTTCATATGAAAGAGGAAATGTTCTACTTTTGTAACTCCGATTGCATCTTAACCAAAACTTCTTCCCACTGACTTTTAACTAATGTTTCATTCCAGTACCAGTTCCTAAATTTGAAATCTTAGAAGCAAAAGTCTTTCCTTCTAAATGCCATGATGTCCAATTCCTTCTCTTTACATGGTCTGATTTTGAGTCACAGTTTCATTAATCTTTCTTGTACCATCATAATCGCCTATTGGCTGAATCCATGAATGATTATAAACTTCTGTTATCTATGGTAGTATTTTCTTGCTAAACCTTGATTTCTCTAATATCTGCAGTAATGAACCATGAAACATGGAATCATATGCATTTATGATATCTAGTTTCTATAACAGTCCCACTTTACCCCCTAACTGAATCTGTCTCATAAATTATTCTGCTAACCATAGCACTCCTGATGTTTCCAGAGCATTAGTTATACCTTGTATTTCACTAGATAATAATATGGAACATCTGAGGGTTATCTATAGTACTTAGGCTACAAATGTGGTGCAGAATTTTTTGGAATATAACACTTCTGACTCTTCACCATTAAGACTTTTCCTTTTGTATATTTATCCTGATATAAATTTGCATTTAGATTTTACTGCACTTGAATTTTGTCTTGTACCATATATGTCAATATTCTTTGTAATCACAATTCAGCAATGAAACTGGTCTCTAGTTCATAGCTAGATACGCAATATGATGTAGAAGACTATGGAAAAGCCTAACCCAATTTCTCAACTGGCTCATAGTACCATTTACGTAAATGACTTGCTTGGAGTCACACAGTAATGAAATGGAGGCTGAGTGAATCAGGCCATGGACTACAGGAAACAGTTCATTTACACTGTGCAACCTTAATCCTTTGCACTAGCTGTCATACTAACAGAATGTTTAAAAAAAGTCAAAGTAACATGTACTGTGCACAATACTGGCTGAACACTATCAGTATGCTTATTATTTATTCAATTTTATTGGGTTTGACCTCATTTTAAATATTAGTTAGATGCTTATAAACAACACTTAGGGGGTTGGGTAAGGAATCAAGTGCTGTCTCTTCTCTGTTATAACATACATGAAACACCCTTGCCCACCTTCCTCATGTGTACTAATCATAACCCTAAGCCTACCCCTTCACCTAACCTTAACCTTACACATTTTGTTACTAAAAAAAAAGATGTACTTAACAGTATCACTGCTAAAAAGACACCTGAACTTGCTTTTGTATTTGGGGTTTACATGCATAGAGCTTTTTTAGTGGGAGAGAAATATTCATTGTTTTGTGATTCTTTCATTTTGTTCTACCATTTGTGATTCTCTCTTTTTTCCGAGACCATATGATCGAAGTTTCAATACTTCGAATACCTGAAAGAAAAAGAAAAAACAAAACAAAAAACTTTTCCTGGACTTTTTTGCAGGGGGTAATAAGCCCCCCTTCACCCCCCACACCCCATGCTATTTAGAAATACCAACTTCATTCCATGCTGTATGGAGATCTCTGTTCAGAACATTCAAAGTTTTAAAACTTTGATCATATGGTCCCGGCCATATGAAATTTAAAGTTTTAAAACTTCGATCATCTGAAGAGAACCCATATACAAACATACACGCGCGCGCACACACACACACACACACACATATATATATATATATATATATATATATATACATATATATATATAAATATATAAATATATATATATATATAGATATAGATATATATACACACACACACACACACACACACACACACACACACACACACACACACACACACACACACACACACGTGTGTGTAAAATATTTTCTATATCACTATCTAGCTGTCTGTAGAATTGGGTAACCATTTGAAATTTTAGGACCCACTAGAGAAAGTCCCAAGATACGGAGACTGAATGGCTGAAAAAATAGACTTACATATACAAAGTAAAAGATGTCATTTCTCGGAATATTCCTTTTCTACAACCTTGTCATATACCTAGCTGCTTATCTGTGAATGCCTTGAACTGTATGTATTTTTTTCTTATTCACAGTTGTACCTCTGCTTATTTATTAGCCATATGACATTGCTGATTTTGCTGTGAATGTTTTGTTATCTGTATTCTGCTGTGTACCAGTACCCACTGCTATAGTTGATGCCTACTTATGATTATTTGCTAAAATTGCCACTGCTTACTACTCTCTAGTACTGTTAATTGCCTGAAGCACTCCATAGTCTTTCCCTTAGGGTTCTCACTCACCCCCTATACTCACTACTTACCTCCACCTCTCCACCCTTGACACATAACTGCTCCCCTCTCACTTACACCCAGTACACCCTGAGTACACACCTTGCTCTAGCCTCCCCACTCACATAACTGTCTTACCTGCTGCCCTCATTCACACATTCTACATACTTACTCACGCAAACTGACATACTCCCCCACCCCATTTACTATATACTTACTCACACAAACTGACCTACTCCCCCACCCCCATTTGCATCAACTGGTTAACTTATTTCACTTGTTTGTACCTACCATTGTCTGCTCTTTCTCTACCCCTAACCACTATCTTTCTCTTTTCTTATTTTTTTTCTAGGATAGCAAACAGTCTTTGCAGTATCCTAACCCTGTGGTGGGTGACCCAGCTTGAACACCCTACAAGCAATTTTCCCCTACGTGGGTTTTCCCCTAAAGAATACCTGGAGATATTTTATGTATGTGTAGCCAAGTGAAATATATACTGTATTTAATACCTGTTCTGCTACTCCTGTCCTGGCTGTAAGCTAACACTTTCTCTGGACTGCTTCTTAGTGTCTGCTTCTTTTCCCTATTATCCCTCTCTCTCTCTCTCCCTGAATCAAGCAACCAGCCCTCTCCAGCTCTCTGACAACAGTGCCTTTCCTCTGCACATATCTTTGCCCCCCCCCTTCCCTTCATCTGCACTCCTCTACTTTGGGTGTCTGGCCCCTGGTTTGGTACTCGAATCTTCTGCTGTACATTACTACTGACCTATCCTGTCTCTTTCTCCCTGCATCTCTGTCCTTCTTGCCTTCTTTTACTCTTATTTTGTCTAACTTCCCTGGTGCTCCTGATTGTTTCTAGTAGCTTAGTTTTCTAGGGGTGAATGCCCCGCTGCGTTCGCCCTCGCTACGCTCGGGCTCTCTTTGCTCCTCTACCCTTCACCCATTCCCACCCACCCCTACATCAATTACACTTATACTCTCCATTCCCTCCCCTTCTTGCCTGCTCAGCCTCTCACAACACACTTCCTACCAGTACTCCTCCCCATTCACCTCACTTCCATCCCTCACCTTCCTGCCAGCCCAGCCTCTCACAACACACCTCTTGCCAGAACTCCTCCCCAACTCACCTCACTTCCATCCGCCACTTCAGTTTTAGTCCCCATATTAACTCTCTCTTATCCCCCAACAATGCAACTCTTCCTTTCTTTTGCCATTCCACTACTCTTTTTTCCTGTCAGCCTTAACCTCATTTCACTCATACCACTCATACCTCCCCAACCCACTTAAAGGTTCTCCCACCTCTACATCTCACACTAACCTCTTCATTACTTCTTACTCAGCTATCTCCCCATCACTTTTTAGTATCTCCTCCTCTGCATTTCACAAATGTAATCTCCTTTCCAATCATACAAATACCCTCAAACCTAAACCTAAACTCATCTTTCTTCACTTAGCTTATACTCCACTCACCCACCTTACAAATAAACTTCTACTCTCTGGTGACATCCACCCTAACCCAGGCCCTCAGTCACTTCATCATTCCTCCAATCACACCCCTTCTGCTCTCACCCCTAACCATGCCCATACTGACTTACAACAAACACCTGCACAGAAACATCTGTCCATATTTTCTATAAATATTCAAAGTCCAACAAACAAGATCTCAGAACTACATTCCTGGATAGCCTATACAAACCCTAACATCCTTGACTTGTCCGAAACTTGGCTCAAGTCCCACATCACTAACAGTGAAATACTGCCACCAGGTTTCAACATCTATCATGCTGATAGAACCCCTAAAAAAGGTGGTGGTGTAGCCATACTCTACTCAGACAGCGTAAACCTGTCGCCTATCACTATCCCCATCCTCAATTTCTATCCTGCTGAATTTCTTATCCTAAACTGCCATCTCAACCCTCACAAGAAATTTGCTGTCACTTCTATCTACATCCCCCCTGGGAATAATATACCCACCCTAGAAAATATTCTATCCTGGTTTAGTCACAACTTAGACTATGAAACCCTCATTCTTGGTGATGTCAATATAGACTGGTCCAAACTTACTACTAACTCACCACAATCCAGCATCAACTTACATGGTTTCCATCAATTAATTACATCCCCCACCCGTTTCAATAAAGACTTATCTTCCAGCTCCACCATTGACTGGATACTCAACAACTCTCCTCACCTCTACCATAGCCCATGTACCCTATCTGCCTCCTTAAGTAATCACCTCCCCACCTCTATCCAAAGACACACCTCCCAGACTCAAAAAACACACCTATTTAGAGACTGCTGTAAGCTCTCTAACTTCAGTAACACCCAGTTTAATTCCATGCTATGTAGTATTGATTGGTCCATCCTTAAACATATCCCTCTTGATGATGCTATCATGAAATTCAACAACATTTTCTTAGATACCCTTAATTCCCTTGCTCCCTCCAGGAAAATCAGAATTAAATCAAACCATGCTCCATAGCTCTCTAAAGAAACTAGAGCACTAATGCATACCAGGAATAGCACCTGGAAATTATGGCTCAAAACCAGGCATACTCCCCATCTACTTAAATACAAAACATTATGTAACGTAGTTAAGAAATTGGTCACCAAAGACAAGACCTCTTACTATGACTCTCCTCAACTGGACAACAGGTCCAACCCACGCAACTTCTGGACTACTCTTAACGAAATACTTTACCCTGGCAAGCCTTCTTGCCCCTCACCCTACCCCAACAAATCTCCTCCTGAAATTGCTACCCTACTCAACAAACACTTCATTGACACTATCCAAAACCTTACACCCTCAAATACTAATGCTGAAACTATCACTAGTACCAGCAACCCTCATAGCCAGAATCTCTTCTCATTTAAACCTGTGTCAACTTCCTACATCAAATCCCTTCTTCTTAAGCTTAAACCATACTCCCCCTCTACCGATAACCTACCTCCTACATTTCTCAAACTCGCTGCTGAATCTATACCCTATCCTATATCCATGGTTTACTATTGAAATGTCGAACTGCACTACATCGACTGTACTATAGTCGAACACGGAAGTTCGAAAATAGTAATGTCGATGACAAAAAAACAATCTAGGAATGGTTTTAACATGGGTCGAGGTAGGTGTTCAGTATTATTCAGAACTACAAACATCTCTCCTACCTCGACCCATGTTAAAACATAGTCCTAGATTGTTTTTTTGTCGTCGACATTACTATTTTCGAACTTCCGTGTTTGACTATAGTACAGTCGATGTAGTGCCGTTCGACATTTCAATAGTAAACCATATCCATTCTTATTAACAGATCTATACAAGAGGCTACAGTTCCTACTATCTGGAAATCCTTCTATACTATTCCACTGCATAAAGGTGGCAACTCCACTGATCCATCTAACTATCGTCCCATTGCTATTCTTTCTCCCATCTCCAAGTTGCTCAAAAAATGCATACATTCACAACTTCTCAACCATCACCACCAACACAACCTTCTCACTCCCACTCAGCATGGTTTTCAGCCCCACCACAGCACATCTACTGCCCTCCTCTCTTTCACTCATACCATAGCCAATGATTTGATAACAATCAGCTAATATCCTGCCTTTTTCTTGACCTTTCTAAAGCCTTTGACACAGTCTCTCACCCTATACTACTTTCTAAATTATCTAACCTCAACTTGTCTTCTTCCCCCCTTGCTTGGTTCTCCAGCTATCTCTCAGGTAGGCAGCAATCTGCCAAATGGCTCTCCTCCTGCTCTCCCTTTATATCTGTTCCAACAGGTGTTCCTCCAGGCTCTATCTTGGGTCCCTCTTATTTAAAATCTTTACAAATGAACTATTCACCTCTTTTAGACAATCTTCTCTTATACAATATGCAGCTGACTCTATACTCATCTCAATTTCAAGTAGTGTCACAGACCTTCTCACCCTTACTCAAAATTCCTTTCTATCCACAGAATAATGGCTATCTGACAATCTGCTTATCCTTAACCCTAAGAAGACCAAGCTCCTGCTCTTTCTCCCCCGCTCTTTTTCCAATCACAAATCTACATTTACCATAACATCCTCTAACAACACAATCATAAAACCTGAACCACACACTAAACTGTTAGGCATCATTATAGATGACGAGCTCAAATTTAACTTACACTTACTGGAAGGAATAAAAAAAACACACCAGAAACTTGGCTTGCTCTATCGTAACAAAAGATTTCTTACTCCAAATGCTAGACTCTCCCTAGCTCAGTCCTTCCTCCTGCCCACACTTCTCTGTGCAGCCCCAATACTAACCAATATACAAGCTACTACCATGAACAAACTGCAACAAACTTACCATAAAATTGCAAGATTCATTACTAACTCCCCCTACAACTCCCATCACTGCCTTGCCTTGAACTCATTACAATGGTTCAAATTCCCTCAACTACTGCTACTTTCTCAATTTCAAGTTATTCACTCCATTCTATACAGGCCTTCATCCTGTCCAGCTCTCACTACTCTTGTATCTGCCTATACCCCTTCTAGAACCCTCCGCACCTCTAACCAACAACTTTTGAATGTAGACCATCCAAAGAAGAACACAGGCAAACTGCAATATAAGTGCTCTATAGCCCACACTTGGAACAAACTTCCTCTGAACATCCGCTCCATCATACACCTTGCACACTTTAAAAAGGAACTCAAACATTATCTTCTCAACACTAAATCATGTCTCTGCTTAGAACCTACCTAATATGTCCCCTTTATACAAATGGTGCTCCTTTCCCCTGAACTCCTGAAAGCACCTATACCTTCCTACAAAGCCTATGCAAAAAATTCTGCTTCACTTATATATCTCTTATTTGATCACTTGTATATAACTTGTTTTTTGTACATAAAAAATAAAAAACACACAAACACATTTAGGGGTTCATATACTCATTTCTTTGAGAAAACCCTCTTGCTGTAATTTGAATATGTTTGAATCATAATTTGTATTAATATGGAGTTATAATTGGTTATGGTACTTTCTATGCTTTGTTATCTATGTTATCCTAATTGTTTTTGTAATTGGAGCTTTTCTCCTCGGGTTTCCACTGAAAATGGGCTCATGCCCAGCTGGACCAACCCGGTTAACAAATGTCAAATAAAATAAAATAAATAATAATAATTAGGCACCAACACAGAAGCTGCAGTCATCAGTATCAGTAAGAAAGAAAAGACTGTCATGCATTCATTTTAATTAACTTTTCAATGGTGAGCCTTGCCTGTATTCAAACATGGGGGGGGGGGGTGCCTGTGCCTTGTATAAGGTCACTTCAGTAAAAGCAGAGTAACTAACATTTATGTATGTGATTGAGTCCAGAATAGGAGCACTTCAATTTCCATTGTTTGCAGCAGTACAGTTCCTCAGATGTCTGAATCCAGAATAGGGCTGCCATGCAGGAAGTAAGTAGTGCCATAAATTCTCCAGGTTGGTGACACTTCAGGTTCAAATCTGCAACTGCCAGATACATTTCCTCAGCTTTTCAAGTAACTATAGAAGTTTTCCAACCATCTACGGTGATCAGAATTGTCCAGCTGAAGTTATCTGTGGACTTTGGTAAGCAATTTTTTGTGGTTACATAGCATGAATGTCATAAATCATTTTAGTAAAGGTAGCAAACTCAGTATTACTATTATTGTGATAATTTTAAATAGACTACAGAAGTTGTATAAACAGCATATTAGCAAATGTAAAACCTTATTAAGGCAACTTGACAGTCAGGAAATATGTAAACGCATTACATTTGACTGGTATCTTAAACAGAAACATGACTGGTATGACAGTAAATGTTTATTGTGCAAGTCATTTGAAACTGCTTTCTGTGTGCAGTGTCATAAAAGTACAGTTCAGACCATGGTTAATGGTAAACAACCAGACAAGGGTCATACACTTGCATTATGTCCTGTCACCACATGTAAAATGTTAATTTCAGAGTTACAACAGCAGTTAAATTAGTTATTGACAGAATCCTCTGTACATCTTGTTAGACAAAAGTGGCATAAAATCACTGCACAGTACAACACAGATAAGAACAGAGATGAGGTTCATAGTGAAATGACAGAAAAATTTAACAAGCTTCTAAGAGACAGACAGAGTGAGTTCAGAAAGTTTAGACAACATATGCAAACACTTTTTCAGAAGTGCATAAGAGCTTTAAAGTCAGCAGAACAGAATACTGAGAAATATCAGGCAGACTGTGCAGAATCACAAGACAAAAAGAATTTGCTTAGTAAATAGATAGAAAGAGGAATTCTAGATCTGACACAGCAGTTAATTATACTGATAAAAATAATTTATGACATACTACTCTACGTTTAGAAAATGGTTAACGTACACAGCAGAATCTAATGTAACTTTCATTCAGTTAAAGCAATACACATCAGTTAAACAGTAATGTAAAATCACCATTACAAATAACAGAACAGTTCTAGGGAATAGAAATCAAATGAAAATAATCAAAAGCAGTAAAGACATGAGGTCACAAGACTGACATGCATGTATTTCTTTTTACCTAAAGTGCATCTGTTTAAAATGCACAAGAGCAAAATGTAAACAACAGCAAATGTAAATAATGTAAATATATCTGTTTTAAGCATGTGTTAGTTAAGCCAATATCTCTTTTGTTTTTTTACAATATTTTGTAATTGTATAATAGCATGAAAAATAGCAGAGACTCCAGCAAAAACAGTATTCAAATGGCTACATAATGCTACAAATAAAACCCACATTTAAAATGTATGCATAGTTATGCAAATTACAAATACTTATTATAGTTTTAAGTGTTTTACAACTGTATTCTAATATCAAGTTGCAAGTGTATTAACAAATGACTGAAGGTAAAGAAAGTTCTGAAAGGGGTAAGCGACAGAGTCTGGAATGTGCAGAAAGGAAAAAAAAAGTAAGAGGTTTTGTTTTATATGAGCTTGTAAGAGACACAGTCTGGAATCCATAGAAAGGAAAAAAAAGTAAGAGGTTTTGTTTTATGTGAGCTTGTATCTTTCCATGCTGGGATGGGTAGTTACAAGAAATGTTGGAGAGAAAAAAAATTTTATTGGTACTGAAATTTATAAGGTCAAAAAAAAATAAACTGGTTGCCAGGCCAGATTGGCTTTTGTTTTTCTAAAACATTATTGTTACTAAAATATAATTAAGTATTCACATGCAACACTAAGCAAGAAGCAAGGGAGTCTACAGAAACCCTATTTGGTAATTGTAATAAAACATCACAATTGTGCATGCCTGCCATTAATAATTTGTTTGCAGGTAAATGTTAAAAGAAAAAACGTAGTTACACAGAGTACAGCCAGTAGATGGGCCACGGTATGCAGTTCAAATAAATTATGCAAGTCCCTAACAGCCAGAGGGCAGGCATACATTCAATTCTCACAGCATTAAGCAAATAAACAATACTACAATAAAACATTGTATACTACAGGAGGAAAGGCACTTTTCAATTCTATACTGACTGTGTAAACAGCACTGCAGAAAGGACTAAAATAAAGGTACAAGAAAACACATATTGGCCTCTGTTAATAATTCAGTAATTATTAAAATGCAACCTTGCCTTTTTATTGTCATTAAGTGATTAGGGTACCATCAACATGTACGGTAGTAAGACAAACATACCAGAAATACATTTTAATGTTTCAAGTAATGTTTAATTAGCAGGCTTCAGTTTAATATTAAGTTTCAAAACAACTAAAAAAAATGTGTAAAAGGAGAAATAGCCCCCAGCATGAAAAATCCACGAGTAAAAAAGCACAATATGAAGGTTTCTGGAAAAAAACTCTCAAAGACGGTTAGCAACTTGGACTGTTAATGTTTTTTGTTGGTTTGAGGTGATATTAAAGTGATTTCTACTGCCGACCATCTTTGAGAGGTTTTCCAGCAGCCTTCAAATTGTACTTTGTTAATACTAAGTTTGTAAACTGGACTGAGTGTACATTACAGCCCTTGTATGTACAAATGCAAAAACAATCTGTACAAGCAAGTGTATGCTGTACAGTAAATGGTTTAATATGTAAACAACATTCTTCAGTGTATAAACCATGTTTTTTATCTGTGTAAATGGACAGTTTTGCATTCAGGTTTTAAACTGTTCACAGAAATTGCTCCTCAGTTCATTTGTATGTATAATAACAAGTCAAAGCTTCACATTTATGACACGTGTTTATTCAAATAAAAATCTGCAATGCCATTGCAGTAATATCCACAAGCATTGTCAATAAACCACTGTATAAATCATCACTGTATAGAGTCATATTTTTAAAACAGAACAGAGGGAACTGTTAGATATATATTTAGAGATTTATAAATGCATATACTTCTGTTTTCTAGTTAGCTGCATATACACTTCTGTTGCTATAATATATGTAGAAATAATATAGTCAGTTAGATGCATGCATTTCTGTTTGCTAGCATACATATATATTAAATGGTTAAACTGTTCTCAGCTAAAAATTATGGCATTCATCTGTACATGTAACATAAAATTCTGGTACAGCTTGAGAAAAAATGCTGATAAGGATAACTTCTTAAAAAGACATTTAGCTGAATGTTCAGTACAGCTCTTTCAATTGTGTACCTTTAACTCCCAGTGAGTGTGGCTTGTGCCTTTAAAAAAATGAAATTATCACCTCACAGATCCAGCAAATACTCATTGACAGAGGTCAGATATCAATACAATTATGTTTGCCATCATGCATTCTTCAAGATAAAATATTCTGATACCTTGTGCACAGCATGGCTTTGGAATTATTAATGCAAATATGAACAAGCAATATTTAATGCCTAGAGGTACTGTAGGAGGTAATTACAGAAATGCTTGTAGATGCACTTGGCTGTAATGAATTAATACAAGCTTCAAGGGAAACAGATAAAGACCCAGTTGCAAGAATCAACAGACTTCCCAGACTGTTACATAATTCACATTGAAACAGAATGCAAAGATGCTTATTAACAGACTGCAGGACATCAAGTGCAGGGAGTATCAAAAGACTGTTTTCATACAGAAACATTCTCAAACAGGAAAGACTCCCTAAAAATTTAATAAACAGACTGTATGACATCAGAAAATATCAAAGTAATGACTTTGAGAATTCCCAAAAGACTGCTTTCATAAGAATGTATATATGTGAGATCTGATCTGATTTCTTGTTAGATCTGCTTTATGGAGAACATCTTCCATGCTGTACGAAGAGCAAACTTAGACAGTAAACCCTGCAAACTGTGCAGTATTGTACATATCATCTGTTATATAGACAAGTTATATTAGCAGTTCTATGCAAGAAAGATAACAATATACTAAGAAGGGTAATAGTCTGCAAAGTTTATGTGCACTAACTAGACTTTGTTTTTTACAAGGTGCTAAATCAGCAGCTAAGTATTATTAGGCACCAACACAGAAGCTGCAGCCGTCAGTATCAGTAAGAAAGACAAGACTGTCATTCATTCATTTTAATTCACTTTTCAGTCATCATGACAGCTTCTGCACTAAGGAAAACCAGATGTTGATAGATGGTTTCCTTGAAGATGCTCTGCCAGAGTTGGGATAATGGGAAACCTTTGAGACCACATGCTTATGTTAAAAGCATGTAGATTGCAGTTAGTATATGGAATTATGTTCAGTGGTGTCCACATGAGATCTACAAAGGCTATAACACTACTGGTAAAGCAGCAACACCACTAAGAGATACTAAAAGATTCCTTGTGAACCCAGCTGTCATGATGTTAGCTGAACCATATGTGTTGGCAGCACCGAATGTGAGCTACTACAGGTATCTAATGTGTACTGGTTGTTGCTCCTATAAGAAGCTGTATAATAAGCATGCTTTTTATAACCTTTCTGTGTTACCATATGCATAAAAGTTTATAAAAACATGCCTATGAATGAATGTAACAGTCCAGAACAAACTGATAAGCTGATGGTTAACTAGTACTCACTATCCAAACAAACTCCAAAAAATAAAAACAAAGCACTGGATACACAAGGATTCTTTTTTTAAAAATTGCAAGTTACAATCTCTCTTCAGAGATAAAACTTTCACCATAAGGCTTCCTCAGGTAAATACATCTTAGCAATAGCAGTCAACAGTTAAATAATCATTGAAATCACATGACACATTTCAAACGTTTTGATGTAATTCCCTTAAGTAAGGTTTTAAAGTGAAACAGTCATTTAGTCCTGTGGTAAATGGGACTTCATCTGCAAAATCCATTTCATTTCCTCACTTTCTGTTAACATTTTTGCATCACCCCCTCTGAGTGGTTTATAAATAACCTGTAGTATCATAAATTTAAACACATGTTGTTCACCTCTTTCTAAAATATGTTTACTTAATACATTTGTCTATAACATACGTTTTATGTCACTAAGATGGCCAGCTATACGTTCTTTGAACCTTCTATTGGTCATAACCACATAATAGCTTTCACATAGTTCACACTTAGCTATATAAACTAAGTTACTGGTATTGTAGTTTTCATAAGCCTGTAATATAAACTCCTTTTTTGTGACAGGATGTGTTATTGATCGCTTCGTATATAAATGTTTGCAATAAATGCAATTATTACATTTAAAAGTACCCTGCTTACATCCACTTCCAAGGAAAAACTTTTTGACTGCTCTTTGTAGCATAATGTCTGCTTTAATGTACAATTGCATTTGTAACCAAATGCTGGACCTTTTGCTACTAAATCTTGCAGCCCTTGAACATCTCTTAAAATTCCCCAATGTTTCATAATATTTTTTATTTCTGTTGAATTCCTGTTATAAGTAAGAATACATCTTGTTTTATTTGATCTAATTTGTGTTCTATCCTTCCCATGATGACCCTTCTAAAGTATGAAACTACATCATGCTCTAACTGTTGGTGTTTAACCTCTTGTATTGCTTTATCCACTGCTCTCTCTGAGTAACCTCTCATGAGAAAGTCCTGACCCATATTTATTAACTGACTATCTGATTTATCTTGTTGAGTGTTCAGCCTTACAACTCTTTGCATTTGGTTCAAAACTATATTCTCAAACATAAAAGGAGGGTGCATACTATTGCAATGTAAATAATTGTTACGTTTCACCTCTTTTCTGTACATTTCAGTGTGCATTTCTCCTTCAATTATCAGCATAACATCCAAAAATGCTATCTGCTCAGAGGGGTATTCACATTTGAATTTTAAAAATGGTGTACTCTAATTAGCATACGCGAGAAATCCATGAAACTCTTCTGCACTACCTTCCCAAATTAAAAAAAGGTCATCCACAAAATGCTTGTAAGATGTAATATTATCTCTGTATTCATTTACTGTGGAGAGAACATATTTTTCCTCCCATATATACATAACGATGTTTGCATAGGTATTAGCTACACTTGTTCCCATCGCTACACTCTTTTGTTGATAGTACAGATTTGTATCAAATAAAAAGACATTATTGGTTAAAACTAATCTTAACACTTCATACAGCAAGTTAATTTTCTGCATCTCATAGCCTGAAAATCTTACTAAAAATGTCTTGGTGCTAGCTATCCCTTCATCATGTGGTATAGAGGATCAGTGGAAATCAAACCAGAAGTAGATAAAAACAGGCAGCAACTCAATGTGCCAAAAAACAAAAGAAAGAATATAAGGTGAAGGATCAGATGAGAAGGCAAGAAATGTGGAAAATACATAAATATAGTTGCAAGTATAGAAAACTTCTGGAAGAATTTCATGTTGATCTGGATCGAGCACAGGAATGGTTAAGGAGAGGCAAATTCAAACCAAGAGATGAAAGGTTATTATTGGCACCCCATAATAATGGGATACATACAAGTTGGTTTACAAAAAGTCCATTGAACATGTGGGAGAAACAGACAAATGTAGGTCTTGTAAAACAGAATTAGAAACAGTCACATACCTTGTTGCTGTTTGTGACATACTAATGGCAGAAAGACTGTATACTGAAAGGCATGATAATGTGGCAAGACTGTTGCACTGGGGACTGTGCAAACATTATGGTAGTGAAGTGGCTGAAAAACACTGGAAGCATAAGCCACAAAGCATAATAGAAAATGATGAAATCTGCATCACCTAGGATCACCCATTATCAACACTTCAAAAGATAGATGTTATAAAACCAGATATAGTGGTCCATGAAAAAAAGACAAAAGTAGCATTGATCATTGAAATTGCCACACCCAGTGACTACAGTGTCTTGTGTACAGAGAGGCACACAGTCATAAAAAATTGGGATTTGCAGGCAGAAACAAGAGCAATATGGAAGAAAGATACCCAGACAGTTCCAATAGCAGTAGGAGCAACAGGTCTTATATTCTACAAACATATTTAGATATGTTACCAATACATGTAACTCCACACGAATTACAGAAAGAGTCATTACTGGGCACATTGCAGGTGCTGCCAAGAGCACTTCTGGCTGACATCAAAGATTGAAACAATACTAATTTCATGAACGTTTATCATACTTTGACTTGGAAATGGGATCCTTTCCCATCATGGTATTAAAAACCAAAAGATTTGGAGAAATTGAAAAAGGGAAGATGTATATTTTGTGATGAGGTATGGCCCCTTTCTTGAAGCGATGTATAAAATTGTTTGGGAACACTGGAATATTTTGTTGAATAATAAAGTTCTGGCTCTATTCTGAAGTTTACTAGGGTACCTTATCATAATTTTCCATCTCTGATGGACTTTTTCTTCCATTCTGGTATGTTCTCCAAGCTGGTAATCTGCTATATGTAGGGGATGCTAAGTATGTTGCTCCTGAGAGTCAATATTAATACATAAGAATAATGGTCACCAGATAGCTTCACACAGGAATAATAATAATAATAATAGTAATAATAATAAATAATTGTTGTTATTGTTAATTTATTATTATTATTATTATTATTATTGTTTATATTATTATTGTTATTATCAGGCAGATGTTGTTTACTGTTTGCTGTACCCCTGTTGTAAATATTATGTAGGGCAAGCTTCCCATCATGTCAGAAGTAAGGTTTTGGAACATCTGAGGGTAATCTATACTACTTTTGCCACAAATTCTGTGATGCAGCATTTTTTGGCATTTCATACTTCTGACTCTTCATCATTTTCATTTTGTATATTTATATTGATATAAATTTGCAGTTAGATTTTGCAGCATGTGTTATAAACTGAAGCATTTTATAATTTTATCCTTGATGTATTACATCTAAAAGGACTGAATAATGGTTTGCAACTTAAACATCACTGTGTTTGTTTAAATAATTATAATAATTCTGTCATCATTAATTTTGGGTAATGCGCGATTGGTTGCCTGTTTGATGCAAGACTATATAGTCCCTCTTTTATAACTTTTATTTCACCTTGAAGACATACGATTGATGTGCTAGTTTTATTGCTGGATCTGAAAAATAATTTTTTATTATTTCTGGTGTAGCCATATGACTCCAGTAGTATTTTATATGTGCATGTTTTTCCATATTTGTAGTTATCGATGAAGGCAGTTTTGGTTTTACATGGCATCATCATCATCATCATCATTATCATCATGTTCTGTATCAGGTGATTAGATTCAAAATGCTCACTCATTCTTTTATATAATTCTAAAGATTTACAGCTTATGCAGCACTGACTACATGGCCACCAAATACTACTACTAATACTGCTTCTAAAACTACTGTTACTTCTACTGTTATTAATACTACAGCTACTACTACTTTTGCTATGACTACTATACTATTGGTACTACTACTACTACTACTACTATTACTACTACTACTAAAAATATTATTTCTGCTACTGTTACTACTTCTGATAATTACATGCATGTTATTAAGCTAACCTGATGAAGCAGTAGCAATCCTACTCTCTGACATACTGGTGACTCTGACATTCCTTCTCTGGGCCAGTAACTAAGAAGTCACAATCCTCACCATAGACACCAGTGAGGAACATTTATCTCAAACAAAGATAGATACACACAGTATTTCCAGATTCAGCTCTCTGCGACAAGCACAGTTTCTCTTAAAAGCACACAGGGAACACACTCCCATCCTGGGCTAGCTTTCCCTGTCTCTCACAAGGCTCCCAAATAAGACTCCCCACTGACTCATTTGAGTGTTCCAAGCCAAGTCCTCCACCACTCTCTCTCTCTGTGAAATCAGTGCCCTGTGTCCCTGATCCAAGTAGTAGACACTCACACTCTTTCAGATTTGACTTTCACACACACCTGAAAAAGGCTGGCACATATTTACTAGCTATCCCCCCTCTGCCCAGACTGTAAGGTAGGTACTGCCACCAGAACATGCAAAGCCAGCTACTCTAAGGCTCTTACAATGGTACCCAATTATACTGAGTAAAATTAATACTAATACAGATGGTAGTGTTTAAACAATACAGCAAGGCTTTCAGGGCAGCCACGGTAAAAGCAAATAAATATAAGTACTCTCAAAGGCTAAAATATTCTCTAAAAGACCAGTCACAATGAAAAGTTTAAATATATTTTATAATAAATAATAAAAAGAACATGGAAATACTGAATATATATTTACAGTTAACACCAGAGTTTCAATCACAGGAAATATTGAAAATAACATGGATAGATAGATTCACACAGTACTTAACTAATCTCATAATATTTTCCTGATTGATCTAAAGAATTATTATTCCCTGGTTACTTACTAAAGCAAGGCAAGATGAAGTAGATGAGTGGTCTTCATTCTTTGTCAGGTTTCAAAAACAGACTGCCCTGAAACTTCTGTATCATCTAGTATTAATACATTATTTCAGTGCTGGATTACAGAATGATATCACATGCATCTGGTGATCTGACTCTGGTTCCACACTACCCCATTTTACTAGAAAATGAACCAGAACCTAGCATATATGTGTTACCATATACAAACATAGAGCTTTGCTAAGATGTTTTATAACATATGGAAGCTATAAAACCATTTCAAAACTTCCACCCTTTCAGGGTAGGAATTAGTTCATCCCTAAAGACAACACAGTAGGATTCCTAGTCCTGGTTTTCACAGACATTTTGTCTCTGGCTGCAATCAAAACTGAAAGCTACAATCTTTACGGCCTAAACCAGGTAATTTAATTTCAGACTATTTTCCAAAATTTAGTTGGACTGAGATTAACCTCTTCCAGTATTCTCCATTACACTATATTCATTTCAACAGTTACAATATAGTCTGACATACATGTGTATTTCTTTTCGTTGGTACATGTTTTAACACAAGCAACTTTACAAATACATTTTCAACACAAGCACCTGTACAAATCAGTTTCATATACAAATGACATATAATTCTTTACAAAACTCCAGCTAGTTATGCTGGCATATGTTACACATCCACTGCCCTCTTCTCCTGGCATAGCTGAGAATACCTCACATCATTATAGCGAACATTGTCAATCATTACCTGGGAGACAGAGTGGCTGAGGGATCTGGTGATAGGCATCAACTGACAGGTAAAATACCTAAAGGGACACTGTCCCACATTTATTTTTCCTGCATCTCATGGTCCTATAAGTCAAAATGAATGAGAGAGATGGGTATTGGAGGGATTTGAAGTACCTGCTGTCAGCAGTGGAAAGGTAAGAAAAAACTGTTGCCTTTCTCTTGTATTGTATAGATGTTTTACAGTATACCTCAATCAGTACATTAACTGGACTGCTAAAAAAATCAGCTTCCTTTTCCAAACATTTTGTTCCTTTTTTATTAATTTACTCTTCCTGTGCAATATAGTTCTTGACCCATTAGAGTTTAAGCCACTAAAAATGATATTGGAAGTTTGAGTCATGTATCTTTCCTTTTTTTTTTTTTTTTTTGCTGCAAAGAACATGCGCAATTCCTTAGTAGACATTACTTACTGTTGATGCATTATGTTGCAGTGGTACATTAAAATGCTGATAGGTCTTTGTTGACAAGGGTTAGAGAAAGGTTTTGTAATGGTATAAACTACAATAAATCTCCTAAATGAAAACAACCCATCTGAAATGATAACTACATAGCAGTTAGAAATATTTATCCAAGTGGGGGAATGCATTACCTTAAACACACTCTGTAGAGGGCTGTGTCCCTTACTTTATTTATATTTCAAACGCAAAGTCACACTATAATGCGTTGTGTATGAATACATGAACCAGCCAGAAATCAGTTCCTTGAGAGCCTTGTGCTCCCATGAATTGCATCAGTAGAATTAAGACATTGATCTGTACTACACTTACTTGATTACTCATCCATTCATTTATGAGGTAATCTTGGCTGATACTGGACACCCCATCCTATACCTAGTTTTGTTGAAGACAGCCTAGGATTACTATTTTGGTTAGTCTCACAGTTCCAGGTACATGTTGTTGGTATCAGAGTTTACATATCCAAAGCAGCTGGATATCTAGCACAGAGCTTACAAATATATTTTTATATCTTGACAACCTTTATCCCTAAATGAATTCTACTTCCACAAATATAAGAATATATGGATTGCATATGCATGGAAACAAAACAAGACTTAGGTTATTATTTTTTAGACCTTTCATATATTTGCATACCTTACTTATAACCTTCTCATCTTTAATTTAGCACAAGATGAAACATGGCAGCCAAAACAAATACAATGCCGTGTTGCATTACTAAGGAGGTGGGTTTCTAAACTGGTAGATGTTATCCCTACTCTCTGTAAGGTACTGGTAAGATTATATCTACAGCATCATACTCGCAGCTGAAGATATCACCAGGAAAAACATTTTTAGATGGTGCCCAGTGTAATGTCTATAATGTCTGTCAGGATGTTCATGTCATGTGTTACCAACATCCATGATGTGTTTACTGGGGCTACCTTCTAGAAACAGGTATACCACATGACATACATTTCTTGTCTGTAAGCTCCCAAATATTTGCAGATTTATACTTAAATATATGATATCCCTTCTCTACCTAAACAGTAAACTATTTTATACATATTCAGTGCAGTATCGTGCATTACTATACATTGATCACTTTGCAATTATCTGTAACAATACACCATGCCTACCCTGGCTTTTACATAAAATTAGATCTTTATTATCATTCAGAAAAGACATGTTAATGAATGTACACTTTCAGCCTTTCATACCACAATCAATTCCCAGACTTTCTATTTCTGCCTGGTTTCTTTAATGATCTACTAGATCTAGAATATTCAGTAGGACTGTTTTATCTGGACTTCTGCTCTTCCTTTAGTGACAGTTGTGATTGCCCACATAGTGCTGAAGACGTGACAAAAATGCCTATTTCATGTAGAAGTACAATCTCGCATGGCTGTAATATATCTCTGTACTGGATCCTTGACTAAAGTTCGATACATTAATGATCGACACTCATAAATGCAGTCGATAACTGCTGTAATGACCATTGAAACAGCAGCTATCAAAAGTTGTTGTTTCACTGTTAAAGCATTTTTGCAGGTATGATTCACCCTTGCATCCCCCACACTCCTATTATTTAAATATACTCACACACTGAAATAGCTATATCGCTGTATTCCCTGAGCTATCATAATCTTACTCCTTAAAGATAAAGAAAACAAATTGTGAATTTGTGACTGCACAATCAGATTGTTGATAATAAATAAATCTCAGATAAGCCTGGCAAACCTTTGTACCTCACTGCATTCTTATCTTGCATCAGACTCTCCGTTTTAGGCATTCTAATCTTAAATTCCTGTTTTTTGTTTTCTTTTTGACAACTGACCATATTCCCCTGTATCTTGGCTCATTTGCTCAACCAATTACTACAGCTCCAGGCTGCTGATCTTGAACATTGGCATTCTCACACTGTCAACTGCCTACAAGTGAATATATTCTAGTCTGCTTAACAAAATAGTACTTTTGCAATTGTAGATTCTTTCTAGCACTTATTTTATCTTGTCTTGATTTTTGAAAATAATACAGTTGCGGATGTTAGTAATTTGCTTGATTTCTGAGCTGATGATAGATGGTGATTCTACAATGGAGTGTCCTGGTATTGGTGCCTTTGCTACTTTATTATCTCAAAATTCCCCTGTTTTACCCTATCCACCCTGATTTATACATTAACTATTCATTATGCCAGTCATTTATCTCTCCTTCCCCCTACACATGCATATATAGGTATAGATATAGATATTTATTTACATAAAAGTATACATTTCTCCACTAACCCTCTATAACAATTGACCATACAATCCTTACTGCTAGAGCTTATCATCACTATTAAGAAATTAAGCTCCCTAACTATAGAGCTTTATAGTCTCTATGATTAATTATTGCCAGTAATTTTCAATTACTCCTTACATCAGCTTACACTTATTTGCCATTCTAATTTATGTTTATTAGCCATCAGCTCACTTCTCGATTGTATTATACACTAACTCTTCATATTTTCTGCCACAAAAATTCAACAGTTTTTAAATGACTAACCTACATTCTTAGCTACTATATACAAATTCGATTTCTCAGATTTTACAACTGATTTTTCTCTTCCTCATATCTTTTGATAGGTTTGATTCACACAGTCAAAATGTCATCTACAACAGATTGCACTAATCATGCATTATTTTTCTCCCACTTACTTATTTTTGCAGACTCTTTTCTTTTTTACAATGGTTTGCTCATAGTGCCTAAAAATAGTTTTCCTTTATATTAGTCTTTTTTCATTTGTTGCACTGATTACTATTGTTTATTGTATTATTCATTGTGTATTTTATTATTCATTGCATGTTTGGTACCTTGATAGATATATTTGATTATATTTTCACTTCTGGGAGTATTTCTCTTCTAAATTCCCTCTGAAATGCCCAGTAAGATGAACACATTTATCAAAACATAAAAAATTAAAAAAACTGCAATATGATAATCCCAACTGATACTGTTTTTCATGGGTCTTTATCGGAACAATGAATAAGTAGAATGTGTAATGCTCTAAAGAGTGAAAATGCCGGACCTTGAAGTGATTTTTGCAAGATTGCGGTGCAGTGAAGATCGGAATATTTGCTCTTTCCTCACTGCAGTGCGACCTCGGAGTTTGTATATATATTTATTGGGGGGTGTGGAAGGAGCAGCCCCCCACGATAACTAGTTCAAGGTCCAGCATTTTTGCTCTTTAGAATGCTCGACATTTTAATTCGTTCTAATATAGACCCATTTTTCATTAGGTTTTTCACTGATTGCATAGTTCTCTCCACATGTCTATATAATTATGGATTCTTTTAACTTGCAATTACGTGCTTGAACTCCCATGGATATTCAGTTATTTAAACTACATATTTTTGAATTGTGGACCATTGCCAGATATGAGAACTTTAGGTTTAACCTGTCTTGATAGGTTAGAATTAAATGCACTTATCCTGGCACTGCTGCTGTATGTGGGTACATATTAATTTAATCACTTCAAGAAACTTAAGTAACAATCTACACATACATGCACATGGCTGTTTTGAAATAAAACAAATCTGTCCCTACACTGCTCTATGGATGGATGATCATTTATTCTTGAGGACTCTTTTCATGATGCATCTTACACACATCACAGTTCTATAGAACTTTATTTGTGCTGATCTTCCTCATCAAAGATAACAGTTTCCTAATATTTTCCTGCATTTAACTATTTCAACATGTACCATGTATTCTACAAAATTTCTTTTCTCTTGGCTGATTAAGTAAAACAATCTTCTTAAATTGAAAATTAAGTCTGAAACCCAACTTATTACTTCCATAAAAAACAAACAAGACTGGATTGCTTTTTTAATGAATGATGTTTTGCTTTGGTCAGCTTCCTGTTCTTACTTCTGTCAGTAACTACATTTCTACAACACTGCCAATACTCTGAAATTCTTTCATTTTCATCAGTCATGTGCAGTTTTGAAATTATCCAAAGGCCATTAGTCCTTCCTGTAGCAACTCTTCATTTAGATCAAGTAAATATACTGTACTCGGCATGTTTGTTACATTTAGCTATTTTCCTGGTTTCTGTTTCACTTTCAGGGTATATTTCTGCAAATTAAGCCACATCTACAGTCTTATAGGTGTCTTGCAAAAGGACTTATTAAATATGTTTTACAATGGTTTATGGCCTATTTCAGCTTCTATTTATTTGACCCAAATATAGATGGCTATTTTGAAATCTGTACACTAATGCTACAATTATTTATATGTTTTAACATATCTCTTCTGGTCTTTTTACCTGTAAAATCACAACTCCTACACAATTTTTACTTTTAGCTGCTTGCAGCACAACTGATTTGTTTAAATGCTAGTTATTTTAAATCTAAGTGACAACTATTTTCCTGTGAATCATTTCAAGCTCAGGTTACGGGCCGAATTCATGAATCCCTGCACTACATGCAAATATTGGGTAAGTGTCGTGTCTTGACACACAATAGCACAATAGTTTGTATTCATTAAATGCCTCTACACTTAGTGCAGATCCTCAAAGCAAGGGTAAATGGCAGAATATGCTAATGAAATCTTAAGCAGTGAAGTACATGCTAATTAACCAGCCAAACATGGTGGAGATAGTCAGGAACCTGTAAAACAATTGTGTACACATAGTGCAGCTATTTTCCATGAAATCCAAAAATCTTGGTATTACAGCCATGATTAAACTTAGAAAATAATGTTAGGGGTTGCTGTTGCCATTATTAACTTGTATGTGCAAAGGACTTTAGTTCAAGGTGCTGCTGCTGTTGCCATATCTTAGTCAAGAGTAAGAAGAATGTTTAGGCCCCATTTGACTTGCCATGGACTGCATGATACAGAAATTGTAGGTCTATATCAGGTGGACAAGGAAACACTAGAGAAAATATGCAACCACTGCTGCCCTCACCTGAAGTCTCATGGAAATCAAGAAGAACCCACCCCAGGAGAACCAAAGCTATGTGTAGCATTATGTACTCTTGCTACAGGTACTTTCCAGAGACCCTTAGGGGATATATTAAGGGTGCAAAAGGCCTCAGCTTCTAGAATATTACATCAGTTTCTAAATGCAATGCTACAACATGCAAGGGAGCATATCTGTTTCTCATGCACCCAAGTGAAGAGAGCAAGAACTTGGCAAGAAAAATTTAATGCAATAGCATACCTCTCTGAAGTTTTGGGGGCCATACATTGCACAAACATAGAAATGAAAGCCCCACCTGGTGAATAGGGAAGGAGGTCAATAACAGGAAAGGATACCATGCTTGGGTTGGGAGGGTGGCCTAATGGTTAAGGTGTTTGCCTTACAAACACAAGGTGCAGGGTTTGTGTCTCACAAGGGATAATTGGCTAGGCTTAAAATGGCTCGCAAGGGCAGTTAGCTTAGTACTAATCTATGAACCTATGAACCTATAAACTGTCAGTTTGCCTGTCATGCCCAAGGGAGCATCTGCAATATCTGTGCAGGTAACTGAGGCAGTTTTCATGACTCATGCATATGGTACACCTGTGTGCCATACACAAGGTTTGCAGGGGCAACTTTACACAAGGGCATCTAGTGGGGATGCAGGTTATGCACTGGAAGCTTGGCTCATCACAGCCACGAGAAACCCACACAAACCCACTGAGCAAAGATACAACAATGCCCATGCTTAAACTAAGAATATCATATAATGTGTATTCAACTTGCTACAGTCAAGTCTCCCATGACTAGACACATCAGTAGTTGCCTTGCAGTATGACCCAGCAACCTCTGCTGAAACACTCACAGTTTGTGCCATATTGCGCAATATAATTCTCAGGAAACAGCTTCAACAATGATAACCAGGGGCAGGACCACAGGCAGGACCAGCAGCTCCAACAGATACACATAAGGAGTCTGAGGGAGAACCATCAGCCGCAGATTCTGCTGGAAGATGTAGTTGTGCACAATATGCTATGGCTCGGGCTAAGAGGTAAAGGATAGCACACACACTTTGACTACCTAAATGAAAACCTAAGAGCCTAAGCACATACAAATATTAAAACTGATGACTACAAAAATGCACCACCTTTACTTAACATGTAATGTTTGTGTTCTGACAATCCACAAGGACACATCTTGTAGCTGCAGTATTAACAAGGTAAGTCTGGAACCTGTATGGAAAAAAAGAGGGATATAACTGATTTCTGTAATATGCAAATTCTTATATGCCCCTAAGGTGGTACATGTCCCATGTGTACAATAATGTGAGTAATAGCTTATGACTGTTTGCAATATACAGCTATGGATTTTGCCCATTACTGTGCATTGAGCATTTCAGATGACCACTGTATATAAACCAGTGAGCATATGACTAGTAGCATCATTTGCACAAGCATACAAATAAACAATGCATAAATATATATTTTGACTGCATTACTAAGAATGCAAACAGAAATACAATGAGGGTCAACAATTACATAAGCAATCATTAACAACTGACTATGAATAAAAAATTTTTTTATGCAACCAATTTACTTTAAAGCAAGCTTCTGTATAAGCAGCCATTAGCTAGCTACTCTGCATCAGACATATATGCAAACTGAAGACACAAAGAAATGTGCACTGGGTAGGGCAAAGTCAACATCACTTGCACAGGGTATGTGGGGGAGGAGGCAGGAATGCAAGTCTGACACCAAAGAAATGAGTCTGTGCAAGTAAAGCGAAAATGTATTCCTTAATTATCCAATTGTCAGGGCCAGTAGTAAGATATGTATTGCAGTCAACAGAACTACTTAGATACATTCTTTGAGTATGTTTGTGAGGTGGTATGGAATAGTATTTGTTGAATGTGTGTGTGTCTGCTTGAACACAGTCAAGAACTGTGCTAGAACTACATCCTGGCATTTCAGATAGATGTGAACCATGCATGTTAGACTAGCCATTTCAGATTCGTCATCCCCAACCACAAGAAGTACCTCTGCCAGGAGTTGCACTGCTAGTTACATAGCCCTAGCTTGAATTTGAAGTGCTACCTGAATGTAAGTGAGGTGTGCTGGACAAGCTCTCATCATGACTGCATCCTAGACCATGAACACATGACCCACCATGCTTAGGTGCGAACACTGCAATCATTGATGGAGCAGTTGAAGCGATGCCATTATAAGAGTGAGATCTTCCATAGACAGATTGGCTCACACTGGACAATGTAACGATTCTCCAGACATGTGGAAGACAACTCTTCCCCCGCAGATGTTCCATTAAAGACGCTGCCCAACCCAGTGTATCATTCATTGTGTCCAGGGAGTCACCCACATGGTTCTGGTAGCCTTGCATGTCAGAATCCAAAACATTTGGTACATACACTATCTCTTCTGAAGCTCTCATGGAACATGCTTGTGCCTCTGTGACAGCCCTAGACATGCATTGTGTGGCACCTACTGACACACCAACAGCAGGAGGAGGGTGGACAGCAGGCCTACTCCAAGAATCTATACCAACCCACCTGTGTGGCATATTGTTCTCAGGATGGCTTCAGGGAGAACCAACCAGTTTTGCAACTGGAGTAATCACAGTACCCTGATCAACTGTGTCACCCTCAATCTGTCCTATGTCAGAAGTTTCTGTGTCATGGGTATGTGTAAGGACACTGACTGGTCCAAAATAGGGGGAGAGGAAGTTGGAGACTCAACCTCATTGTCAAACTGACCTTTTGCTCCCCAGACTGTGCCTCTTCATCACTGTCATCATCACTAGAGGCTGCATATACTCTGACATCAGGAGGTAGGAGTTCCACAATGCCATGGTAGGATCACGTATGATAACATGTAATCAACATAACAAAGAGAGAAATAGAAAAAATTTATCAAACTTATGTTATGTGAAATGTATAGTAAAAATTAAGAGATACTAACACAGTGAAAAGAAATGACTTTCAGTTATGCATACATATACCTTATCCACATTTATAAGAATACAAAAGGTGTGCTTACCATGTGCTGGCGATAGTGAAAATTTAGAAACAGATGTGCCTACATATAATAAAGGGAGGTGAAACATGGATGGTAAACACTCCAAAACAAATGACACAAGAAATAAAGAACAATTCCCTTTACGGTTGTAGAATAAGACAGATCTCATTCAAAAGTTTACTCTCCAATTGACTGCCCCATCCTTAGTGTCTCTTTTATTTCACCCTTCCTGCTGTCTCTCTCTGTGTTTTTTATATATATATATATATATATATATATATATATATATATATATATATATATATATATATATATATATATATATATATATATATATATATATATATATATATATATATATATATATATATATAACATATATATATATATATATATATATATATATATATATATACACACACACACAATGAGAATTATTTAATTATATTGCATACCTGGAAGTTCTGCAGTAGACACACTTGGGTCATCTTCCACATCAGCCTCAACATCAATAATTCTGTGTGAACCCTATGCTGAGGAGTCTGCATCTCTGACAATGGACAGAAATCCCTCTATTTCAGTAAGTGGTGGTTCAGTAGCAGAACTACTCAAAATAGCCATATGTTTCTGGGCAATTGTATCTCCCAATGTCTAACCTATGTGATTATATCACTGGTTTTATGTATTATTTTTCATTACATACATTCATGATCTCTGATTGCACTGATGACATTGACCACCTGATCTCAGATATATTCACAGAAGAAGCTGTCACCTCTTCCTTTGTTTAAGAGGAATGATCCATGTTAACGTAGTGACTGAATCATCACTTCATTCCTGGTGTTGCTATATGGCAGTTTACAGGGTACAAGTGTCTTGGGTGGCATAGCCTTGTATGAGGAAAAACATAAAAGGAAAACATATACAAGTAACCCAAAAATTATTGCTAACAAAACATCTATGAATGTATCCATAATGCACACAATAAATAAAACAAATGTTCCATATGAGTATACACAGTGTAATACAAACCCCCCCTGGCAAAAAAGAAGGGAATTAAAAAATGTTAAGAGGATAAACATTTGTGTAACTCTGTAGTACATTGTAGTATTAACAAAAATAATATATACCTTTCAAGGAAAACATTTGTGGGATATCCACTTACATGGAGGGCAGCCATGTATATACATTACAGTCTTAACACAATTTTGTGTGCTAATAATGCAACACCCCTAATCTTGCTAATAAGTACACTAACTTCTCAGCTTCTCAAATTAAAATTTCCATTAAATATCAGGTGACATTATTTAGGAACATGTTTAATGGTCAACAATAACTGGTATACTTGGCTATACCAAAAGCCAGTGAGAAAATGCAAACAGTAAACTAATAGGTGTATTGTGAAATGTAAACCATTGGTAAGGCTGAAGTGCATCAGTTTGCAAAAAACATACCTTTTCAGCAAGTCAGTTGTTAAACTAGGAACAAGTTTTTTAAAGCTAATAACAGTATCACACTCTGCTAATCCAGTCTCCCCTACTATGCTACAAGTTCCTTACCTACAAAAATTATCCTTATATAGTGCATATTCATCCCTCTCAGCACTGTGACTATGCAAATTAGGTATGAATTCATTATCATTCATGAATTCCACAATATGCACTAAGTGCAGGGCAGGTAAACATGATGTATGGACCTACATGATTGCTTAAACATGCCCTATCAGTGCAAGGGTGAATATTGAGACGTGTTACCTGCTAAGGACTTGCAAGTATGAATGATTAGTATGACTGCAAGAAAAGTCAGGGTTTCACAGTCAGTCATCTTTGATATACACTTGTTGAGGGTGTATCATGGAAAAGAGACTTAAAAGAAAGTCTGAGAACATTGACTTAGGAGAGCAACATTCCTAACAGTTGTACAAATTGTTTATGACTACATTTAGTGCCTCTAAGTAAAATATGTCTGCAATTCTGAGGATGTACAGTACTCACTGAAACAGATATTAAAAGCAAGGAAAATCACATGGCATTCTTTTTAGAGAAGCATAGATAAGGAAATTATGCTCACAAAATAAATAAAAGAGCTGCAGTCTTGATAATTTTGTGTGAGGAAAGATTAGCTTAACAGTTGTCAATATCCCAACCATCAACACATATGACTGTGAATTACAGTGGACAATTTTCAGAACTTGTTTCTGTTACACATGTAATATCAGTTGATACATTTTTCACAGTATATATGTGTGTCTGTAGAAAATGCTGATAATCTCAAGTGTGTGTTTTGAATGCTGTGGTGTCATGGGGCTCAAATCCAGAGAGAGTGCTTTGTGTGAACATACTGATGTTTAATGAGCATATGTTCATGTTGCAAGACAAAGTTGAAGAAGCATCAGAACTATGCATTTTACTTAAAGGAGAAACACACCCACAGATTCAAAAAAACATGTTTATTTCATCATACTTTGGTGTTTCCTACATTTTAACACCATTATCTGATGATTTACAAGTTTTTAAATATTTTTATATGTAATTTCTGAGTCTGACCACATGGGCTATGGCATCTTGACGTAATTCTGATTGTTCTGTCTGCCTCTAGGTATCCCAAAATGCAATGCTTGTCTGTAAAAAGTTACATTATGCAGGCCTCTTTCTTTCTAAAGCTCCTGTCACTGCATTGATTTTACATGCATACACTGCTATCTTTCAGTTAGTTTTAAGTAACATTTCATGCCATTCAATGACTACATAAAACACAAATAGGCAAATGCCACAGAATAGAATTTCAAAGTGCTTTTTACTGCTGCTTCTTTTTAGAATGGCTAAACTGCAGTTTTTTTTGTGAAGCCTGAATTGTACTACCTTGACTCTTTTCCCATCCCCCTTCACACCTAACTTCCCTAGCTGTCAAAGTGCTAAGAGTAATTTGAGCTATTACCTGCTGTGATTGACAGCTCACAGCAGGAGACTTGACTCATGTACTGTTTCCTTGTTTTAGCCTTTTTCTTTATGTATGGGTAGTGGAAGGACATCACATGTGTGACATCAGGATATGGATGGGTTTTTAGAATGGTCATGGTAAATGTCAGTTTGGGGAGAGAATTGCACATGAAACTACCTGTATTCAATGGCTTTGATGATGTCAATGAATTGGAGACTTTTCCAGGTCAGGAATAAAGATTTTTGAAAGTGAAACCACCACAGTACAGTAAGGTACTTTTCTAGTGGAGATAAATAGTCAATTTAAAATATTTTAAATGCTGTGTTGTTGTTTATTCATAGCAGGGACAATAAATAGGGAAGAAAAGGATAGAGAAGTAGAGCATTTAATATTAGATTTCTGTTGTTGTCCTTTAATCATTTCAAAATGTTTCCTCTAAGTATTTTTCTTCTTTTCTCTTTATCATTTGAATGTTGTTTGAGATTACACACATTTGATTGGCAGCAGTCCCTAACAGTGAACATGAGTTCACTTCTAAAGGAAAAAAGTGAAAATTTGGTTTGGGCTGACTTCTGTAGCACAACCAAACCTGGCATTTGTGCACATCTATCAGCAGTCTCGACAGTACTCAGTGACTAAATTACACCTGTCTACTATCTTTGTGGCACATTATAAGGCATAAGTGAAGTGAGCTTCGAAAAAAAGTTCAAATGATGCAGGGATCAAATTCAGTTTATGGATAGCTTTTAGGACTGGATTCAAAATAAACATCGACATCCAGTGTTGTATATGAAATGAGCATGCTAAAGTCTGTGATACATGATAAATGTCTTACCTGTAGTCCCTGTGAAGTGATTTTACAAAGGTGTTGCTGCAAACTCACCTCTTCTCATTATTAATAGCAATATGTGCTATGGATGTTGTGACATATGATATTTTGTAGAATGTGCTAACACAAAATCAGTAAGATGACTAATGTGGACATATGTATCACATATACTGAAAACTTATCCATATCTCATAAGTATTCATCATGACAGTTATACAGTATATTGTAAACTTTGATGTCATAAGTAACTGGATGTTTTGTGGCAAGAATAATCTCATGTTATTCTCTGTGTGTCTCCTTTTAGAACAATTACCATTAAATGGAATCCTGATAATGTGTAATTTAAATACTTCATGTGATGTTGCAAGCACATGTGAAAATGATGAATGTGCATGCTAATGCTTTAACAGCTGTGTTCCTTGCTCCATATAGCCATTAAATGTGTTAGTCAGCAATACAATACAATTGTTTTATTTTTTTAGTGCCTTTTGCATTTGTTTTCCACTCAGCAGCATGCAAACATGCTTCACTTCCTAAGGAAAAAAGTTAAAAATGTAATTTAGGTTTCCTTCTATAGTACAAATAAGCCTGGTACTGATGCACAGACATCAGCAGCCTGGATTGTACTCAGTGAAGAGAATTCATCTGCCAGGTAACTTTCTCTGTGGTGCAAGGTGTAAGTGCAGCAAGCTCAGAGAAAGAGGACAACTGATGCAGGGCTTGAATCCAGTTTACAGATAATTTTACAGAGGGGGATGTGAATACATATTGTCACAGAATTTGTTATATCATTGTGCTGTTTGAAACTCTGCTATCCTCAGTATAGCTAACAGCATGTGAACTGTTGTCTATCCCATTTCATATTATTTGAAATTACCTAAAGCCCTGATAATGCATGCCAGAAATTAAAGTTTTGATGTGGCATTGAGATGTGAGAAGAATTAATGTGTTGCTGGAATGCACTTCTTGCTCTAGTCATTGCTAGATATACACTTTGCATGGTTTCATTTTCTTTTCATTTTTTCCTATTTTTTTATAATGCCTTTTGCATTTGTGCTGTGCTCAGTAGTACACAAACATGGTTCACTTTCTAAGGAAAATAAAAATAAAAATTTAATTTGGCTGCCTTCTGTAGGGCAAGCAAGCCTGCCAATGGTGTACACCTGTCAGTACACTGGGTAGTAGTCAGTGAATACATTCATCTTGTCAGCTATTTATTTCTGTGACACAAGGTGTAAGTTAAGTGAGCTTAAAGGAAGAGGCCATATAACTTCTCCATTTCTTAACATAGGCTAGAGTCAGACCTGCTGAATCTAGACTGTTTAGTTTGACTGAAGCATTAAAACTATCTTACATTAAGAGGGCATCCCTGCACCCTTGTGGCAAAAATGTATGGCTCAGGACCCATCTGAGTTGGAGATGGCTGTTAAAAGGCTCAGTCTTGGGCTTTCCCATTGGTTAGTTTGCTTAAAAAAATGTTAACTTCATCTGTAATTAAACCCCATATTTGCATGGGATTGTGCTCAGTTTTGCAGAGCTGCAGAGTTTGGTGACCTTAGCCAGAGATCTGGAGTGATTCTGAACTAAATCCAAGGTATTCACTGTTTGCAATAAAAATAAGTATATGTTATGGTTGCATTGCAACTTTTGAACTTTATTTTGCTTAATTGATGCTTCATTTTTACTTTTTTTTTCTGCTGTGACTGTTTTATTCTGCACTTTAAATTTCTAGTACTTCTGCATTTCTTACCATAGGCTAGATTTATACTTGTTGAATCTAGACTGTTTGGTTTGTCAGAAGTACTAAAACCAGCCATCTCACATTACGAGGGCCTCCCTGCACCCTTGTGTCAGAAGTGTGTGGTTCAGGACCCATCTGAGTAGGGGATTGCTTGTAAAAGGCTCAGTCTTGGGTTTTCCCATGTGTTAGTTTGCTTTAAAAACATTTAACTTTGCTTGCATTTAAGCCCTGCATTTGCCTGGGTTTGTGCATCTTGTGGTGGTGTTTAGCACTGCTAAACACCTAGAAACACAATTTTACATAGATATCTGCCAGAGAAACCTCCTTTGCTCCACTGCCTCTCTGTGCACAATGCAGTTGGGCAGTGCTACCCTGCAAGCAACTCAACTGCACATTCTGTGGCACTGGCACAGTCTTTCACCCTAGCCTTCCACAGAATAGCTGCTTCTGTTAGTCTTACAGCAAACCCTGGTCCATCTAGCCTGTCCCCACTAGTTACTATAATATATACCTGCCATAATGGATGGACAGTTTCCCACCATTTCTCCAGCCAGCCTAATTGACATGAGCATCCGTAGGCAATGTAGCAGTTGCTTCATGTATATTTACAACCATGCACACTATCAAATTTGGGAAGTCCACCTCCACCAGTAAAACAGTTATTAGTGGAGTACCACAAGGATCCATACTGAGCTCTCTACTGTTTGGAATTTATTTCTCTGAAGTCCAGGCAAAGGTTGATAGTCTGTGGTTTGCAGCTGACTGTAAACTGGGTGCAATCATAGAGTCTCCCAACGATGTTAACATATTACAGAAGGGACTGACGCAGACAAATGTTTGGTGCCAAAATCACAGACTAAAACTTAATGCAAAGAAAATGCCTCATTATCCCCTTTGGCAAAGAAGTAGCCCCTGCTAAATATGATATAGATAGCACCCATCTATGCTCAAACTCAGTGGTGCAAGACTTGGGAACACAAGTTGATAGCAATCTAAACTTCGATCATCATGTATCCATAGTGGTAAGAAAAGCCTTTTATATTGCGCATTTCATAAATAAGGGCATCACATCTGAGACTAAGGAGGTTATAACTCCACTGTACTCGACCCTTATCAGATCACTAATTGAGTACAATGCTCCCTTCTGTATGTACCTCACCAGACACCTGCTGCAGCTGGAGAGACCACAGAGGAGTCTAACCAAGAGAATCCAGGGCCTCCAAAAGATGACCTACATGAAAAGAGTGAAAGCACTAACACTGTACTCTGTATTATACAGGCTGCTTAAAGGCAACCTGTGCTTGTCCTACAAAACAGTCTCTGACCCTTCAATAATGGAAATGCTGCACATCCGCAAATCAAGTGGGACAAGAGTAACTCACTCCAGGGGTATGAACCTAGCCTGTGACATTAACAGAACATGCTGGAGTGACAGATATATCTCCCAGAGATTGCTACTCTTCTGGAACAAACTCCCAATTCATGTAAAACAGAGCTCCTCAATGACCCTATTTAAGCACAACCTTGACAACTGGATGGTTAACAGTAAATTCACCCTGGGGGTGGCATCTATGTCCCTCATGAACAGGCACTATCACTGCTGATCATATAATTGCTCTGCTAACAATGACCATTTAACTATGGTGAATAAAGATACTTGGGTTTTAACATGGCTAGGCTTGTAAAGGCCCTTGGGCCATTAGCTTAGTAACCTCCTATGAACCTATAATGCAGGGTTCAAATCCAGTTTACAGATAATTTTACAGAGGGGGTCAGAATACCATTTGTCACAACATTTTTATTAGGAATCTGACAATAAATACAAATGAGAGTCATAACTATGTTTATTGCAACAAATGTGTCATTGCTGCTTGCTACAGAAGCACAATATAATGTGTGTAAATTATGCTAAACATGACAATGATATTTAATGTAGAATGCACATGTATAGGTATGATGTCCACAATATTTTTGTTATAATTATTATGAGTTATCACATATCATAAGTACGTGCTTATGACAGTATGTCTTGTGAAGTATGTGTGTATGTAATGTTGTTGTTGTTTGTCTTTCGGCTTTTCCCGGTAAGGGGTTGCCACAGTGGAACTCTGGTCCGCTAATGATTGGCAGTACATTTTTTTTACAAAACGCTGAGGTGACAGCTCGACGCCCAACCTTTAATGAAGGCACATCTATTTACGCACGCATGTCTTTCGAATGCTACCCAACTGCGCGGAGGACATGCAGACTCCACAAAGAAAGCACTCCCAAGCCCAGCTGAGAATCAAATGGGAGAACCTCTTGCTGTGAGGTAACAATGCTACCGCCATAATGTAACCACCATGTATTATTCAGGTTATGCAACTGCATGCATCTGAAATGTATTTACAAACAGAAATACTGCCTTTTACATAGAAATGCAGTCCCATGACTAAGTAAAGTCATAGACATACAGGAATCGCTGAAGTATATCTCCAGTCATTCTTAAATTAGTATACATCTAATTACCATGTTAAAAAGTAAGTTCTCCTGAGGTACTGAAAGATATTAAGCAAATGTTAGAAAAATATGTATTAGTAATATGCTTAGTGCATTCGAGGTTTAAAAAGGGTTAACACATTTATTGTATTTCACACTGCATAAATCTGTATGAACTGCAGAAGCATTCCAATCTTGTAATGTCATGAAATATGCGCAGTTATGATCTCTGCTTATGCTTTGGAAATTTACAGGGAAACATTCAATTTCTGCTAGTGTCAGGAAAATAATAATAGATGTATCACTTCTACTAATGTCATGAGATTTAAACAAAGAGTTATTGATTTTCTGCTTATGCTATGAGAAAATCCACAGCTGCAGAAGCTATTGATAATGAAGAAAAAGGCTGTTTGAAAATATGAACTGCAATCAGCATTTACTTGTACCTAAGCTAGAAAAGTACCTTGAAATGTAACTTATGTATTAGAGCTGCACAATTGAAGCTTGTAGTGGGCTAAAGAAAATACAGCCCCCAAGGTCAGGTTGTTTTTCTCAAATGTTTTTCATAAATCCAGTCATGTCAGCAGGAAATCCAAGTAACATTTTCTATGTGACATATAGTGAGTTTCAAATCTGAGCATGTCAGCAGGAAATCTGAGTAACATTTGCTGTAGAACAATACAGAAAGCTGTGTCTAACTACGTCAACCATAGAAAGTAACATTTTATAGAACAGTATAAGAAAAGCATACTGCCTGTTAGTAACTAGAAAAAATCCTGTATTTACATGTTTTTTGTCTCCTTGCTGCAAGTAATAAAGGTGCCATACCTGAACCTTACGTGCATTGGTCTTTGAAGTTTTTTCTTTGACAGATTGGTCCTTCGGACAGGAAACTCTCACTTCGCCTCGGATCAGACGGGCTGAGTGGTTGAAATCGTACAGGGAAGAAACCAAATCGGTTCTTCTTATTTGAAAAGCCCTCTGACTGAATTGTCATGCAAAAGAGGCCAGCCACTTTCTGATCTGTGACTGAAGGATGGGTTTTCACAAACCAGGTGATCAATCACAAAGGCTCAGGTAAGGTGAATCTACTTTTTTCTGTTTTAGATCAGGGACTAGATTTGTTTTGTTTTTGTCAAGACTGTATTTTACAAGTCAGGGACAGAAAAGAGTACTGTCTTGTCATAGATCAGGGAAAACAGAATAGGTAGGCGTCATTCTGAAGAGACTATAACAAAATCCGTGGTACCACGTTAAAAATAAGAGAAGTTGCGTAACGATTAAAAGGGTAGAACAAAATGGGTAATAATTGCACAAAAAGACCCCAAAATCCACCGTTAACCGAAGACACAAAATACATGCAGTTGCTGCGCGCTGACAATATTAAATACTATTCAAAATGGGTTAATAAGTATAAATTTGATGGTAAATTAGAAAAATCCTCCCTTGTCAAACTTGTCAATCAGCTCAAAACCGATTCCAAAGGTCGGGTAAAAAAGCAACGCCAATTAGGAATTCCTCAGGCACACCGGTGGATTGAGGAAGTAAACCGTAGGGAACAAAAGAACAACAATTCAAAAGCAATGTTTTTAGATAAGGAGGACAATAATTTAATAATAGCGTCGGCCGCTCCGCCTCCCTTACCAGAATATGAAGCAAGTGAACAGGTTAGCCCACCCCCACGATATCCTATTGTCACTGAAAATAGAGACATTACAAAAGCAAAATCGTTTATTAGAGATCCCATCGGGACCAGGTCTCAAACACGGGCAGGTAACTCAAATGAAGGCATTGAGTTATATCAAATGGTTAAGAATTCATGATCTATGAGTAAAGAAGAGATATGCCCACTCATAGAAGTATCTAATCCTCAGGCAGGACAAGACGGTCAGGACCCAACTATTCTAGTGTATAGACCCTGGACTCCGGAAGATATCCGGAAAGCCACTGAGGGAATTCCCCATCCAAAAGTTAATTTTAGAAAATTCTCAGAAGATTTACAAGGAATGAGGCTAAGTTATAATTTAAATGGAGAAGATGTAGAAAAAGTGGTTAGACAAATTGTGGGGCCAGATTGGCACATGATTAGTGGCAACTGGCATCCCCATGACGCTGCACACAGACCCGTCCCACATAGCAGCGCAGAACTAGACAACAGAGTCAAAGATCTCACAGACCGCATCTCTGAGAAATGGAAGCCTGGGGCAGACTGGACTTGCATTAATCAATGCATCCAACAAGAAGGTGAAACTGTTGACCGATATTATGCCAGATTATTAGAATATTTTAATAACAACTGTGGAATGCGGGTTCCTGAAGATCAGACACAAGATTCCCCATATGAACAGCAGTTAAAGAATGCATTTTTAAAAGGCAGTATTGCACCCATAAGCAGTTTTATTACAAAACACATGGTAGATCATCATACAAGCAGGTTACAGTCATTACTTGAATATGCCAGGCATGCCGAAAGACATTTTAACAGCAAAAAGAAAAATAATGCTCAAGTATTTTCTGTAGAAGATGGAGCAGAAGTTTATGTAGTACAGTCTGGGAAAAAGGGCGAGAAAAATGCCTAGGGAAACAAACAATCTGATCAGCAATCAGAGGACTTTGAAGGGTGAAAGAAAAGGGGAGAATGTTTTAAATGCGGTAAAAATGGACACTTGGCAAGGGATTGCAAGAAGAACAAGAAGGCAACCACGGAAGACAAGGAGGTTGAGGACTGATTATATGATAGTCAGGAATCACTAGAAGGGGATAGCGGAGAAAAGACAAATGAGAATGTGATAGAGGGAGTAGAGGATGTGACAGAAGAGATAGAGGAAGTGCAGGAAGTTATGGACAGTGAAGAAAATGAAATATTAGACTTAGCTTTATTGAGCTTGGAGCTCTATTTAGTGGACACAAAACTAGAAGTTACACTCTTGGTAGAAGGGAGGGAAGTCAAATTCTTGTGTGACTCAGGGGCATCATGAACCCTGATACATCCCTCCGAACTGCCAGAAAACTCAGAGTCACCTGATTACATACTAGTAAAAACAGCTAATGGACAGCTGTACCGGGAGCCCCTCTCCCGTAACATTGTAATAACTGATCCTGTTTCAGGATTGACTCAAAAAAGCAAAATTGTTGTTTCTGTAAAATGCCCAGTAAACCTCTTGGGCAGAGATCTTATGCAGCTATTTGGTATAGCATTAGTCCCAACCATGCAGGGTATGGAAGCACAGCGACAAATTGATACCTTTGCAGTGCAATCGGAGGGCAAAATGTTTTATTGGTACAGCCAGGACTTGGTTACGACTGGTCCAGGGACTGTGACCGAAGAATTAATGAATGTAGCCATCAGCAAGTTCCTCTCCCTTGACATTGATAAGCAACACTTGTTGCACTGTACCCTGTATTATTGTAACACACCAGGACCTGATAAGGAATATGAGCAAGAATTGTTTAAAAATCATGCAAACAGATTGATATTATGTAATCTGTACAGGGACACAGAAGGGAACAGTGTAGCCAGCTGTTCATTGCCCCAGGAGTTCTTTGCACTCTATAAATCTAATCGATTACCACATGTTAGCTTAACTAAGGACAAAAACATAGAATGGGCAGACTTAGGAGAAAAAGTCACAAGATGGGAAAAACAGACAGAATTAGAACTGTCAGAACAGGGAATACAAGTACAGAAGCTGAATTGGATAACTCAGACTCACCCAGCCATACACTTGCAGTCTAGCAAGGACAGCTGATTAGTACTCCTATTAAAGGAGGAAGAGAATGCCTTACAGAATATACCAGAAACTCTCTGGTCAACAGGAAAGTCAGATGTAGGACTTATTCATACAGTGGGACCAGTTACTATCACGCCAAAGTCAGCATTTAGACTGCAGAAAAGACAGTATCCCTTAAGTAAAGATACAAAGGTAGGAATCAAACCTATTATAGCAGCTTTACTTAAGGAAGGGGTACTGGTGGAATCTCCCGATTCACCATGTAACACACCCTTATTTCCTGTTAAGAAAGCAAATGGAGAATGGCGTATGGTCCATGATTTACAAGCTGTAAATGACGCAGTAATACCAAGGGCACCTACAGTGCCAGACCCAAACACCCTGTTGAATGATTTAAAACCTCAACAGAAATATTTTTCTGTGGTAGATATTAGCAACACGTTCTTTTCGATACCGATACACCCTGACAGCCAGTATTGGTTTGCATTCACATTTCAGGGGAAAACGTATACATATACGCAACTACCACAGGGATATTGTGAAAGTCCAACAATATTCTCACAAGAAATGGCAAGCAACTTGGCGGGATTTACCCCACCAAGAGGCAGTCAGATTTTACTTTATGTTGATGATATCCTGCTGGCGGCCCCCACCCAGCAAGATTGCAAAGAAGATACCATAGCGTTATTATGATTTTTAGCCGCTGAAGGACATAAGGTAAACAAAAATAAACTGCAGCTTTGGAAAAAACAAGTCAAATACCTAGGATATGTAATATCCAAAGAGGGAAGAACATTAGATGAGGACAGAAAAGTAGCTATTTTGCAAGCACCAAAACCCACTACCAAGAAGGAAATTATGTCCTTCCTGGGTACAACTAATTTTTGCCAGAGCTGGATTCCAAACTATGCCTTGGAATCTGCACCTCTGACTGACCTGATATATAAAAAGCCTATGGCAGCACAGGATTCATTACAATGGACACCAGAGGCAGAATATGCTTTCTGCAAACTGAAACAGTTAATAGCGTCCTCATTAGTTCTGGGATTACCAAACTACCATAAACATTTTTTCCAAACTGTAGATTGTAAGCAAGGTTATATGACATCAGTGTTAACACAACAGCATGGGGACAAGCAATGCCCCATTGCTTATTATTCATCACAACTAGACCCAGTGGCACGGTCTTTACCTCACTGTGTACAAGCAGTAGTTGCAGCTGCAATGGCAGTACAGGCTTCGGCCACAGTAGTTTTATTCCACCCTCTCACTTTGAGAGTGCCTCATGCAGTCACGATTATTTTACTGCAAGAGAAGGTAGCATATCTTTCCCCTGCTAGGCATCTTTCCTGTATGACTATATTGTTGAGCCAACCTCACATGACAATTGAACGATGCATGACTTTGAACCCTTCTACCCTGCTCCCAACCCCTGTAGATGGCACACCACACCACTGCCTGCAGGTGATTGAGCAAAAGACACTGCCTAGAAAAGATCTCACGGATGTCCCCTTGGACGATGCTGAGGTGAAATACTATGTGGATGGTTCATGCAAAAGGGGTCCTGTAGGACAGAACCTAGTAGGATATGCTGTAGTTTCTGATACTGAGATTATAGAAGCAAAACCTTTACCACACAACTTATCTGCACAGGCAGCAGAATTGATTGCCTTGACACGGGCATGTATCTTAGAAAGGGTAAATGTGTAAACATTTTTACTGACAGCCAATACGCTTTTTCTACTGTACATGTTTTTGCGCAACAGTGGAAAAACAGAGGAATGATAACATCTACTGGCAAACCTATCAGTCATGCACAGTTTATTTTAGATCTTTTAGAATCTATTCAGTTACCTCAGAAAGTAGCTATTTGTAAATGCACAGCTCATACCAAGCAATGAGATAGGATTTCAAAAGGTATTGCGAGAGCTGATACAGCTGCAAAACAAGCAGCTTCAGAAGTATTTCTTTTAAATGAGGAACTACAACCCTCTGAGATTTTAGACTTAGAAATGTTAAAGACAATGCAGACACTCACTATGCAAGCTGAAAAACAAAGATGGGTAAAACGAGGCGCAATTCTCGAAAAGGTGCTGTACATCTCTAAAGAAGGGAAACCAATACTACCATCTAATTTGTTTAGATATGCAGCTTTGATGAGCCATGGGCAATGCCATGTCTCAACAGGGGGGATGGTACAGCTGGTGAACCGAGTGTTCACAACATATGGATTTACAAACTATTCTAAAAAATTTTGTTTGATATGCCAAATTTGTAGTAAACATCATGCACAAGGGGCGTTAAAGCCCAAACAATGGAGTTTCCCTACACCACCATATCCGTTTCATACTATCTGTATGGGTTTCATAGAATTGAACAAATGTGAAAATAAGAAGTATTGTCTTGTCATTGTTGATATGTTTTCCAAATGGGTGGAAGCCTTTCCAACCAAAAATCCAGACGCAGCTACAGTAGCGAAAGTCCTTGTCAAAGAAATCATCCCTAGATTCGGCATTCCGGAAAGGATCTACAGTGGCAACAGTACACACTTTGTAAGCCAAACCATACAACAGTTAAGTAAGCATTTTGGTATTTCTTTAAAAAAAATCATTGTGCATATCATCCGCAATCTGCAGGGCTAGTTGAGAGGCATAATGGAATTTTAAAGAATAAGCTAAGAAAATTAATAGCAGAAATAGAAAAGAATTGGGTGTACTGTCTGCCCCTGGCACTGTTGAGCATGAGAACTGTTCTGACTGCAAAAGGATTGACTCCTTTTGAAAAACTATTTGGAAGGGCTTATTATATACCCCAGTGGAAACCTCTCATGCCCGCAGACCAGGAAGCTGACTGTACACTTGCTGAATATGTGAGAAATTTGTTGAATTCTAAACATCTGTTGCAGTCAAATTCTGTTTCAGATAAAGAATAAACTGAAACATCTGAAGTGGCAGTGATCCCAGGGGATTGGATCTGGGTGAACACTATTAAAAAGAGAAATTGGACATCACCAAGGTGGGAAGGTCCATACCAGGTGCTTCTTTCAACACCCACTGCAGTCAAGATTGCAGAGTGAGCCTCATGGATCCACCTGATGCACTGCAAACTAGTTAAGAACTTTGAACTGGACAAAAATCTTACCTCTCCATCGGGGCCCTCAGCACAAAGTCTGGCTACAAAGGGGGGTCAGATCAATAGGACTGATCTGTCTCAACCCCAGTGAAGAAATCATCAGTGCTGAAGGTCCTATTAGGGCAGAGAGTAAGATCACATGTTAAAAGCAAAAATGATAGAATCCAGAGAAATTCAAATAAAACTACTCGGAAGAGTTGGAGAAAATAGGAATGCAGAACAACCATTTCCTCAGAAGTATTGTATAGTCATCCTGTTAACTGTACTAGTGACAATAATCTTTTTGTTGTGGCCATTCCTTTTCCCAGCCACACAAACTGAACTGAATAAACGTGAAGAGTTGCACATAGACTGGCACCCAAACTTCAATACTTACCAGGCAATCAAATATGTGTATGCTGAGACCTTCAATGTCTCAAATTGCTGGATTTGCACAGCTTTGCCAACAGCATATGGGGGGGTTATTGTTAACTTCAGTCCCCCTAGGAGTCAACGAGACCTGGGAAAACTTGATTCATGATACATTAACTATTACAGCACAAGATAAAATAGCATTACATTTGTCTGTTCAACAAAAGGGAACTGTGTGTTTTTACAAAAATGATACAGTTTAGGTGGGTTGGAGCAATTGCAATGTGACTGTTCCTTATAGATGCTATACTAAAGCTAATAACACAGGTTTTTATTGTAATACGAATTATGATTCATTTTTTAAATTGATGCACAAAACAATAGAGGAAGTAAAACATGATTCTGTTCTCTACAAACGACTGTCTATAATTGACAGAAAAATGTTTCACGCAGGACAAGTGTATATTCATAGTAAAGTTACTACTAAAGTAGAAGACTGTTATTTTGTATGTGGTAGAAAAGCATACAAGTGGTTACCTGAGAATTGGTCCGGCAGTTGTTTTTTGGGCTACCTGGTTCCGGCAATTCGACACACAGCAGACTTACCTCGAGGGAAAATTTGAAATGTTCGAGAAGCCGTCAAGAAGCCTGTCAATCCAGTAGGACAAATCGATGTGTCCTGGAAAAATCATCATGCTGTGGGCGATGGACTGACACACATGGACTTGAGTGATTTTGTTATATCGTGGGCAGGCATATTACCAGCATATGGAGCAGTGAAATTGATCTGGGAGCTGAGAAAACTGTCTAAACTTCTCGAAGTAATGAGCAATGCAACCTTTTCCACTCTAGAATTGGTGACTGATGAACTGAATGCCATGAGAACTGTAGTGCTTCAAAACCACATGGCTCTCGACTTCACCCTAGCGGCGAGAGGAGGTACTTGCGCTTTAATCCAGGAGGAGTGCTGTTCATATATTCCTGACCATAAACACGAGATAGACAATCACCTCGAGGTAATTCAGCAAGTGTCGGCCATGACCAAACCAGGACCAAATCCATTGATGGACTTTTTCCAGAGATTGTTTGGGGGGTGGGGCAGTATCCTAATGAACATTCTGATTGCCATCTGTGTAATCATGATTTTACTGGGGGTATATGTTTGCTGCTGCATCCTCTGCATGAAAAGAGCGATTAAAGACTTTATAGACATGTCAGTTTCAGAAACCTTATATCAAGGTGCCGAATTTGAAGAACTGTTGAAAAATTGAAAATGTTTTCATAAGTTTAAACTGAATGACTCTCTTAACTGCAAATCCTGAGTAGGAAGAGGTTAGGGGAAGAAAAACTGTTTATGCTTATTTTGAAAGTAGAATAAAGTATTAAAAAGGGGGGAAATGTTAGAAAAATATGTATTAGTAATATGCTTAGTGCATTCGAGGTTTAAAAAGGGTTAACACATTTATTCTATTTCACACTGCATAAATCTGTATGAACTGCAGAAGCATTCCAATCTTGTAATGTCATGAAATATGCGCAGTTATGATCTCTGCTTATGCTTTGGAAATTTACAGGGAAACATTCAATTTCTGCTAGTGTCAGGAAAATAATAGATGTATCACTTCTACTAATGTCATGAGATTTAAACAAAGAGTTATTGATTTTCTGCTTATGCTATGAGAAAATCCACAGCTGCAGAAGCTATTGATAATGAAGACAAAGGCTGTTTGAAAATATGAACTGCAATCAGCATTTACTTGTACCTAAGCTAGAAAAGTACCTTGAAATGTAACATATGTATTAGAGCTGCACAATTGAAGCTTGTAGTTGGCTAAAGAAAATACAGCCCCCAAGGTCAGGTTGTTTTTCTCAAATGTTTTTCATAAATCCAATCATGTCAGCAGGAAATCCAAGTAACATTTTCTATGTAACATATAGTGAGTTTCAAATCTGAGCATGTCAGCAGGAAATCTGAGTAACATTTGCTGTAGAACAATACAGAAAGCTGTGTCTAACTACGTCAACCATAGAAAGTAACATTTTATAGAACAGTATAAGAAAAGCATACTGCCTGTTAGTAACTAGGCAAAATCCTGTATTTGCATGTTTTTGTCTCCTTGCTGCAAGTAATAAAGGTGCCATACCTGAACCTTACGTGCATTGGTCTTTGAAATTTTTTCCTTTGATAGCAAAGTTTAACATTTTGTTCTTTTTTTCCTCATGTTTTCATTTCCCAGGTGGTACTACTCAATCGTACTAGTGTGTAAGTGCCAACAGCCTAATATGCCACAAGTCATATAATTTCCCTGAAACCAAACATGATTATTACAAACACCATGAAGCATTTAAGTGTTTAACATTGTAACACGGTAAAATCTCACTGCCTTATTTCCAGTGGCGGCTGGTGACTTCAATTCAAAGGGGGGGGGGCTGCAGGAGCCAGCTGAATGGGTGGGGTCAATGGGAAGGGGTGCGGCCAACTAGAAAGGGGAGGAGCTATGCTCAAAACCACAAAAACTAACTAAATACTCTGCCGTGGGTGCCAAACCGTCATTATGAGAGTCCAATCAAGACAAAATGAAGTGTAGAAGAGTAAAAATATTTCAATGCATTGACTGCATGACAGCTTACTTAATATCCAGATGGAAACAAAAAGGTCGTGAGGCATGAAAAAATAAATTACCTTTTAAATACATTAATGGAATGCCAGTCAAAATCAAGTACAAGAAAAACAAGCAGCACTCAACTCAAACCACTTATTGCACTGCAGTTCTAATTATAATTTATATTCAGCTTTATTAAAGTACCAAGTAACATGCTGAAAGTAGAAATCTCTGATGCCCCCACTTGTAAACATGTTCCTTATCCAAGAAAAGACCTGCTGCCTGACAACTATCTATTTGTTTCACGGGGAAAACATGATCAAAGTAAAAAATGAAAAGCAGACAAGAAATAAGCTCAAGACACATTGCTTAAAAGGATTACTGTACAGGTTATGTACCACACAATTGGCATTCTGTTTAGTTTATGGGTAAAGCCTGCAGAGATGACTGGAAGTCTCCAAGTGTAATGAGCTTCTTAAAATAATGTAATCCTGTCCTTTATTACAAATACTGTCATATGCATTTCAATACCCAAGGCTTATATATTATTTAGTTAAGTATTCTCTACATGGCGACAACAGAAAGGCTTTCAATGTTGGCAATTCTTTAACAGTATGCTTATTAAAGCTTACTTGCATCTTACAATCTCAGCCAAGCTTACCTGATGGTCATTAAAGTATTGCTACTTAAACACAGAGCAACAGGCACTCTGAGTAATAAGCATAAATCCACAGTACAAAAAAAAATGACAGAAACCAGACCATTCTGTAAAAATCAAGGACAGATGAAAAGCCACTCTAGTACTTGTCTACCTTGGATTGGGGGGGGGATACTCTGCACATTTACACTGCATAACTACTCCTTGCCTTGCTTCAACACATCCAGAGTCACTACATGGGGGAGTGGGGTGCAACAAGTATGTCACAATTTGAAATGTCTCTGGCTGACTGTGATGACCCTGACATATTTGTCATACCTCTCAAGCTCAGAACAAGAAATCTGGACAAAGCCATACAAATAAGTGGGACAAAGGCCCAAAAATAAGAACAATTTTTTAAATATTGCTCTTATAAGCTTAGAAAGATAATAGAATAGGTCTTGGATTCGTATGAATTTTCTGAATGGTATGAAATCTGAAACTCAAATGTCTGTCATTATTTTCTAACTTCAGTCTTTAATGATTTGTCACTAATTTGCCAAAAAAAACACAATTTTATGAAACATAGACCAAAAATGTGATGTAAAAATATAAAATAGCCACACAATACAGCTGGGAACCTATCAAAGAAGGGACACTTTAATATTAGTACTGCTAACTTGAGCAGCTGACAAAATAAAAGAATCTACACGCATTTCTGAAATAAAAGTAATCTAAAACTTTTAGTCATGGCTGAAACATGTAGGTACCAAGGATTATGTTGTTATGTGATTTGCATACCATTTGTCATTGTCAGTACAGAATTTATTTTTTTTTAAGATTTGATTGTTCCTAGTTCACTTCATTTATGCGTCATAAGGATCAGCATTTTCAAATTCTTTCCCAAGTGCTCCCGTAGATAATAATTTAGCAGAAAAAAATGTAGTATGTATTTGATAAATTAAATGTAAAATTGATGTAGGGCACATAAAAGACATCTGGTGTAACTCCCTATCTGTTTTTGAAAATATCAGAGATAGCAGTACCAAATTGATCAGAGTTGAACTTGTTATTTATTGAAGTGCAGAGCTACATTTTGTGTATGTTTTCAGTGTTCTTTTTAATTTAAAAATACAGAATGATATGTGAGTTTCAAGGGCAGAGAAGTTTTAATGCTAAGTTTGTTTAGCAGATGTCTTAGTGTTTGTGCTGTAAAATGCAAAATAAAACTTTCAAATGAAGTCCAAATCATCATAGAAGTAAATCAGTATGCACATTAATGTTTATGGTAAATGGAGTGAAATAGCTAAGTAATGGATCATTGGAATGGCTGCAGGGGGAGGCTCCATTCGACCAAGATTTTGTGAGGGGGAAGGGTGGCAGACTTAGGCAGCCCCAGCTGAACTATACCTCCCAACTATCCAGATTTTCAAAGAATGAATAGTTTTTTGCTTCTTATTTTTGGTTTGTTCCTTATAAAATTTGTGGTTTTCTGGCAAATCATTTAGGAATTAAGTCACTAAATAATGACACGCTGAGTTTCAGGAGAGAAAAGTTACAGCCTTGTACATATAATCCCCAAAATTCTCAAACTCACTCAAAGAAAACACAAAATAATCAGCTTTCAAAATTAAACCACAGATCACATTTTTATTATAACCCACTAATATCCGTGAAATTTTAATGGTACATATTTTATAAAACATTTATTTAGGCAGAAAATAAAAGGTACAAATACAAAACCAGAATAATCGATGGCAGAGGAATGTGTACAGTGAGATTTACTCCATCTTGGTATCAGAGTTTGATCACTCTGGCTTTGCGAATGTCATCAAACCAAACTAGCTACGAGTAAAGATAAAAAGGAACACTTCAAGAAAGTTTATCAGTATTCATATCAAGAATATATATATAGTCTACTTCAACTTTCATTGTATGAAGACATTGATAGTTAACTGAATAATGCTAACAGGTGATCGACAGCCAAAGGATAACCATATGACTTAGCTCTGAGTCACTGCTGGGCTACCCAGAATAACCATCTGTATCAAGATGTGCTAGCAATGCTTACACCATGGTTCTCTGTTATTTATTTATTGTGAAATGGATTATAATCTGTTTGCAGTCATGCTGGGTGTGATTTTGTAAATGTCTATTTTCCCATTGTATAACCTGGTGCTTGTCATCTATTAAGACAGGAGAAAAGGAAAAGGTACACATCTCCATTTGGTCACTTGGTTAATAAATGCATACAAATAACATTTACACATGCTGTCCTCTCTGCATAGGATCCAGCAGTACATTATAAAAGCTATGTTGGAGTGGGGATTATGTCGACATTTCACCACACCTAGTATTTAGCACTGCAAACATCAGTTAATTTAGTATAATCCACACTCAGACTTGGTGCATCACTGTTTTAAAGTGATTAATATTTTAGTAGCAAAAATATTTAATGTTTTATAGAATTATTCCAAGGGATTCAGGAAGACTTTATGCACAGTTTTTTTCTACACTGATCTAAGTCTTAAGTGATTCAGAGACTGCTATACAGCAACAGCAGTATGAAGGAACAGGTGGTCAGCACAGTGAGCAGTTTCATTGACGAAGATGCATGCAGACACAGCACTCTAGAGGCATAGCTAATGCTAATCAGTCAGTCACTTGCTCTCCCCCAGAAATATCACCAGCATCTGAACAGCGTAGTAGAACAATTAAGGGGCTAACTCTAACACGCTGTTTTGGGCATGAAGTGGAACAAGTGTATGTTATCTTTTGGCAACATATGCCCATTCTCATCAATGGAGGAATCAGAGCTCTTAGCATACCTCTGGGTGAGTACTACAAAACTATTTGTGTGTGTGTGTGTGTGTGTGTGTGTGTGTGTGTGTGTGTGTGTGTGTGTGTGTGTGTGTGTGTGTGTGTCTGACATGTGGACATGTGCACAAGCTGGAATGCAACTGTGATTCAGGGGCTGGCAGGGGGAATACTATCATGGTAAGATCTAACAGAGCAGGTGCTCAATTCAGGGACATGATAATAAACCATTAACAAATTGTTTGTCCGTTTGGCTTCATCCTGTCTTAGAGTTGCAGATTACCACCATTTCCCTACTGAGCAGTGCAGACATATCCAATCAGTGCAGGCAGTATTAACCTTTCTGAATTGCAGCGATTTTTTTCCCGGCTTAAAGTTTAATGATGAGCTTAATATGATTCTTCAGCTTCCTAAAAAACTCCATGTAGGCATTTATGTTTTGTTGCTTTTCTAGCCTTTGAAAGTTATGATTATGAAAGATGTCAATTATTTCATGGGATTTAAATATTGTCTTTCAGATTTGTATTTTTATAGTAGTTTTATGAAACACAGAAGTTTTAGTAATTTATTTGCATTTTCAAGTTTAAATTATTTTCTTCTATTATCAGCATTTTTCAGCATTTATGTGAAACAAATGACCAACCTGGTCTATGGTCACTGTAGATAAACTGTGTATCTAGCCAAGCAGTAGCTTCAGGTTCGGTAATGCAGAACAGCATTACGAATTTTGTAGTTCTCATTCAGTTAAGTGACTCAGTGACAGGCAACAGTGTAAGGCTACAAACTATGCTCTTTTGTACTGTAACACACAATGTGCTTGCCTATCCATGTACACAGCACACACATAGACAAAGACACACACACACACACACACACACACACACACACACACACACACACACACACACACACACACACACACACACACACACCTTCTGAAGCCAGCGACCGTCCGACCATGTCTGCACCTACCTTCTGAAGCCAGCGACCGTCCGACCATGTCTGCACCTACCTTCTGAAGCTAGCGACGACCGACCTGCAGGGAAGCCACATAATCCAACAGAACCGATCGCTCTACATGACGCCCGCGCAGCGAAATCCCCACAAGAGCTGAGAGAGCTCTCAGCTCACTCCTCATTGGCTATGAATGCAAGGGAAGCAGTCCGGAGCTTCACTGTTCTGTGCGGTCGTTGACCGCACAGATTTCTGGGTACCCTACAGCACAGGTTGCTGAGTACCTGTTTTTCTGCATTCGGACTGCTGATAAAGGCAGTCTGAATAGATTTTCTGTTTCACAGACTGTTTTTCCTTTTTTTTTTTTCTATGTGGGAGGGCTGCAGACCGGCAGTCCGATAGGCCGAGCAGCCCCTGCATATTTCACATCTTCTGTGCTCTGTGATGTAATCAGTGCCAGTGCATCTGCCAAGCCATTGCTGTGCTTTTAATTGCACAAATGCAGCTAATAGAGCTGTGTGCCATTGCACACAAGCTCTTATGTGTGAGATCTGAATTTGCACCAACTCAGACACATATTTCTAGCTTGACATCCACAGACATGGTTGGCAATGGTAGGGATGGTGTTCCATTTAGAGAACAAAGGTGGAGTGTTGATGTGTCCAGGATTTTGTGGCACTCCTCCTGAAGCACTGTAGCTGGAGGCTACTGCAGGGGGTTATAGCAGGTCTCATTATGTGGCCGAGGCTTGGGATATCTTGGCAAGGCTGTCTCTAGTGCAGCTGTCATCCCAATCACTTGAGAGGAATTTTGTCACTACTACAGTGACATGAAGAAGGTGGTCCTGAGCTTGATAGGAAGATGAATTTAAGACTGCAAATACCCATCAGCTGTGTGCAACCATCAGGTGTGACCCACCACCTGTCTGCGATACGGTAGTAATTAGCCAGTGAACACAGTTATTCATTATGTTTTCATGCATCTTTGCTTCTTTTCTGTACTGTAATGTTGTAGCAGAGATTGCAGAAAACTGTGAAGCACATTAAGAGAGACTAACTTGCCTCATTGAGGCATGAGGTGAGTATGCAACAGGTATGAATGCAAGGCAGAGAAGTATTTTCAGTCCATTACTCTATATTGCCTTTAGCAGACATACCTTAACTTCTATATCTAGCATACATGCCTGGTTCAATAGCTCTTGGCTATTTCACTGGTAATTGGATTAAGTGATGAGTACATCAGCTGCATTGTGTGTGGGTTCAGTACTCATTAACACACTTTGTAAGATATTAACTACAATACTGCATTGCGTTAACAATAAATTTTCGGAAATGCAGTTATTAACTTTGAATGCATATATCTGCTATGGCAGAGTCAAGGATATGATTATATTTGCCATATCATACAATTGTGATTTATTGAATTTATGACATATTAATGCCTTCATATCATATATAAATGTGGCAAAGATGTACATATTTATTTCTCATATTGGCTTATGTATTTAAATACAAAACTAATGTGACAGCCTGTTGATGTATTTCTCTCGTTCTTGTCTCCTCCATCTCTCTCTCTACACACACACACACACACACACACACCCACACACGCACACACACACACACACACATATATATATATATATATATATATATATATATATATATATATATATATATATATATTTGGTTATTTGTATATTTTTTATTTTAATATATTGCTGTTGAAAAAAATGACCATGAGTATAGGGAGCAAGAACAACCATTAAAGTTCAGTCCTTGATACCTCCACAGGTGGCTTCAGTGGTATCAATACAGGTAGCACAGACACCCAGCACATCTGGGTTGCAACCTATCAGCATTGCTTCCACAATGTCTAGAACCTGCTCCACTTATATCATGTAGCTCTTCCCCAGCAACTGGTGCAGTGATACCCTTCAGGAGCAGTAGAAATGGAGGTGTCAATTTTGTCACCTGTCAGGAGCTGAGAGTGCTGGAGGAGAGCATAATGGAGAGGGGCCTTGGTGTCTGAATCAGAAGGGTTGGCAAAATGATGCTATGTCCTGCACTGACCCAGTCAGCTGATACAGGAGACACTGATGACTATTCTGAGGGTGAGGACTAGATTCATATTGTTCTCAAGCTGGATGTCTATGTGCCTCCGGTGTCCCATACCTATTCACAGTCATAGCATCCCACAACATTTTGTGTCCATCATCATCTCTGTCTGTCTTTATGTCCTCAATGTCTGCACCTGCTACTTAACCTACCCTACCTGCCTGACCCTCTCCTGCCTAAGAAGATTCCCCAATAGTCAAAAAAGGGCACCTTTCCCACAGAAAAAGATACCCAGTACATAGCTCTCCACTTTGCCTATGTGTCATCTTTGCAATTAATTTGGTCCAACTGGCTGTACCACATTATTCTGTTGTCACCCATCCCTAGTGTGCTGACTCTTCAAAGTCATGAAATTGTGTATATCTTTCTACATTTATGTTGTGAAGAAGTGGATAGCTATGGTGCTTTCCCAGCACCATTCTCCAAATTCCTGTATTCCTTCCCCTGTGTTCTACCCTGTACTTGTCCCCTCACCAATGTCCTATCAACCCCCTTTTTACATGTCTAATCTGGTCAGAAATAGAATCATACATAACACACATGGCTAGAAATGGCCCATCAAAAAGCCTTCAGTTTTTGTCCTCAGCATTTGTGCAGAGATTGGCATCACACACCAGTGCTAGTGACAGTGAATGGAGTTTCATGTACTATGGCTAAAACCAGTGATTTTTTTGCCATCAATCACACTTATCCAATTATCTTTGTGCAAATTTGTTTCTATTCACTATGTTAAAGTAATACAGAGTAAAGGCACTTCTTTGACACAATTACTCTAACAGATCTTAGGATGCTGGATATAATGAAATAGAAGTTACTATTTGGTGTGTTGAGATACTTCCCCTGTCTGTAGGCTGATGTTTTTGCATAATGTCAAGTCAACTTATTATTTCATGACATTATATATTCTTATCATATGTCTAAATCCAAACATCTGTATTTATCTCCAGTTACAACGTTTGATTAACATAGCATTTAAACAGTATAGCAGAAAAGCATTTGCGTAAACATTCCATCTCCAGCAGGGAGACTCAGTAAACCAACCATATGCAGCGTATGCCTTAACCTTGTTTCTACTCTCCTACCCTTTTCTTGCTCATTATAGCAAGCACTTTATTGCACAGAGCATGACGGAGTAATAATGAGGACAGCGGTAGCATTTTTGCCTCACAGTAAGAGGTTCTCCAGTTCGATTCTTGGCTTGGGTTGGGAGTGCCTTCTGTGTGGAGTCTGCATGTCCTCCCCATGGTCGAGTGGGCATTCGAAAGACATGCATTGAATGGGTGTGCCTTCGTTGAAGGTTGGGCATTGGGCTGGCAACTTGACACCATATAAAAAAAAAAAAACAAAACAAAAAAAAAAAACTGCCAATCATTAGCGGACCGGAGTTCTGCTGCGGCGACCTCCAAGCAGGAAAAGCCGAAAGATAAACAACAACAACCTAAGAGTAACACACAATAAATATGGTCCTAAATGTGCCATAAACAAAACACTTGGTATTTCTCTGTCCATCTTTATCACTGTCTCTTCAATTGTGATATTTAAAATGCTTGAAGTAAGAGCTCCTTTGTGGCATGCTGGGATATAGCTCATTTCTGTAGAGTAATTTTTGCATACTTTCAAGGGTTCTAATCCAGAACTATGTCAAACTGTTATTGACAGTTTTATTTGAATATTTTATTGTCACTGTTTGCCTATGTATTGTTTTGAGCCTATTATCTTTCTTCTGTCATAATCTACTTTATCAATGCCTCCCTTTCTCCCACCTATGTATTATCCTCCTTCTGTGTCATTATTCTTTCTCCTCTGCATTTGTGCAATGTCTGGTGATGAGCAGTACCTGTAACGTATGGGAAATGGAATTACACACCTTATAGCAAAAGCTTGTGAGTGTTTGCCTTTGGCCATGTAACTTTGCTGCCTTTTATAATACTATGCTTAGCCTTGCTGCACTGTGTATAGTTAGTCTAAACTTCTCTTGAACAGGCTAAAGAGTTGTATGTATACCACAAATGATATTTCAATTGCAAATATTGTTAAGAAGCATGCTGTCCAGATATTCCTGGCTTCATGACAAATATGCAAATCATGACACATAACATTTTGATATAGCACACCTCTGTTCTGCATTGGAACATGTGTTATACTTCTGGCTATAATGTAACCCCTCTGTAACGCTAAAATTGTCATTACTGTGATGAAACAAAATGCCTGTATTTTCCTTCACCTCATTGTTTTGTGACTGCCATTCAAAGAGTAAAATTAGGATTGTGAAGTAACATTCCCTGTGTGGTATGTTGAGATAATTCATATGTCTATAGAACGCTTTTGGCATAGTGTCAAGGGTATGAATCCAGAAATATGCAAAAGTCATATTTAATGTTTTATTTATATTACTATTATGTGTCTGTTGACTACATATCTTAATAACCCACCATGTTCCTGCTTATGTCTCATTCATGGGTATACTTTCTGCCCCTGCTTTCTCCCTATTGGAAATACTTGATTGTACATAGCATGACAGACTTCTAATCATGAAAAACATAATATTAACATACCGAAGGATGTTAAAAAATGCCCCAGAAAGATATAACATTTTTTTTTGCATTTCTGTCACTGTCTGCATGTCTCTAATTGCTCCCACTTCTGTACCATCACTTTTTACCATTTCATAATTATTAGATTAATGGATGTAATGTACATATTATGGGATTTTACAGTTGTTATGAGTATGAATACAATGATTAGTAATACATGCATTATCTTTTGCTTCAATCTTTTGTCACGTTTGAACTTTGTATAGGAGTTCCTATGTGGTGTGGTTAGATAATACTCAGGTCCATAGATTTATTTTGAAATATTGCCAAAGTTTGAATCCAGATGTATGCCAACATATTTTGGAATATTTTGTTTGACATCAGTGAGTGTAAGTGTTGAATACACATTTCTTAACATGCCATTATCCTGTTGCTATATTAATGTGTATGATCGCTATTGGGAACACTGTCTTGTACAGATCTTGCCTGAATATTTATGATGATAAACCTAAGAGTAACACAACAGAAATATGTACAGAAATAAACTATAAACTAATCTCTTAGTATGTCTGTATGTATTCCTGTCACTAATTGTCCTCCTCTTCTCACCTTTTCTGCATCATCTACTAAACCTCCTTGATTCAAAACTGTTTCCATAAGCCATTTTTCCACCAGCAATAACATAGTTGGTCCTTCATGTGTTTTATAATACACCTGTAGCGTACATATAATGATTGAAGAACTGCAACTGTCATGACAAATGTGCGAATTATTACACATGAAATATGACCATAACTCATATCTGTTCTGATTCAGACACGGTTGCATGTGTATACTGCTTATCTGCGTGAAGGTTGCATGCAGTACCATAGACTACTACAAATTCCCATTCTAAGTTCAACACCTCAAGATATGATTATGCATGAGCTAATACTTTGAATTCAGATGCTTAGATGAGTTTGCCAGTGGTGCACTTCATAGAGAGAGTTAAAGAAATAAACAAAAAAAAATAATGTAAGTAGGTTGTACAACTTATGTACATGTTAATGGAATTTTGAAACCAAGACTTATGGCTTTCAAAGTGATGTTGACTCAATTAATTCCGTCTGTTAATGTATGCCTGCACTCCAATGGCTGCACTTACTTATTTAGTGTCTATCTGTATTGTCAATGCACATTGTGCTAGCATGAGCCAAGAAAACTGACAACGATACAATAAATGTTTACTATTAGCATGCAATCATCCTGGCATGAACTGTCATGAATGTTTGCCTAATAATACACTATTTTACAACTGTGATTGTCATTGACACACCGTACTGTGAAACAGGAACACGTCCCTCACAGTAATGCAATGTATGTGAATGGCGGTATATAGATCATACAGAGGAGTTTGTAATCACATGGGAAAAGCACAGGGTTGTTACTTTGGCTGTTTAGGTACATGCGTTTGTTCTAAAGCATAAGATACACAGAAGCTGATCTTCCAAACACTGAAGTTTTAATACTTACAAATGTGCATTTTGACATTGTTAAAGTCAAACATCTCATGTGGCACTTGCAATTCATACTGTGTTTTCTAGATTGTGTGTTTAGTTAGGTAGGTGGTTGGAATCTGGCAGTGGTGAACTCATTTGTGTGTGTTGTTCCAGTAACAAGTGAGCAAAGCCTTAACATCAGTTGTGCCTTGTCCACTAGGAGAAAAATGTAACTTTGCACATAACTCCCTTTGCACTTTATCCCACTTTTTAACAAAGACATCCTGTCTGTAAAACATCATTGAGGTCATCCTTTCATAAGTGCACTCTCTACCCATACAAATGAAGCTTCTCCTGTGGTGCTTGCAGCTACTACTGTGTTTTATAGATTGTGTAACTAGATTGATAGGAGGTTCAAATCTCACAGTGGTGAACTTGTGTGTGGTTTCAATGTCAGGTAGGTATAGCTTCTGGAACAGACATGATGTATCAAGTTCCACTGAGGGGATAAATTTAACCTGGGAGAGGAATCCCTTATCTCCTCTTACCACAAACATCTTCTCTGCAACACACTGATCTTTTCATAAGTGCAGTCTCTCACTATAAAAGTCAAACTTCTTCTGTACAACATGTGACTAAGTTTGTGTTCTGTAGATTGTATAACTAGATAAGAGGTTCAAATCTTGTGGTGGTTGCTGCTAATACTGTGTTTTATAGATTGTGTAACTAGATAGATAGGAGGTTCAAATTTCATAATGATGAACTTGTGTGTGAGGCTTCAATGTCAAGTAGCTATAACTTACTGAACAGACATGTTGCATCTAATTCTGATACAGAAAAGAATTTAACCTGGGAGGGGATTCCTTCATCCCATTATCCCACTTTTACTACAAACATCCTCTCTGCAGTGCACTGATGAAGTCAACCTTTCATAAGTGCACTGTCTCACTGTAAAAATCAAACTTCTCCTGTGGAACGCGTGGCTAATACTGAGATTAGTAGATTTATGAAGGACAGTCAGATCTAACAGTGGTGTATTTGTGTGTGTGTGTGTGTATGTGTGTGTGTGTGTGTGTGTGTGTGTGTGTGTGTGTGTGTGTCTGTGGCTTCAATGTCAGGTGCATACAGCTTCCCAAACAGGCATGCTGTATCTATTTCCAGTCAGGGGAAGAATTCAACCTGGGAGAGGATTCACCTACCCCCTTATCCCACTTTTACCACAAACATCTTCTCTGCAACACACTGATGAGGTCATCCTTTCATAAGTGCACTCTCTCTCCATAAAAGTGAAACTTCTTCTGTGGCTGTTGCCATTAATGCTGTGCTCTCTAAGTTCAGTTACTAGATGGGTAGATGGTTCAAATCCAACATTGTTTAAATGTGTGACTGTGTATACTGTCATATACAATTGGCTCCATGACAGCACCCCTTATGTAAATTTCCACTTAGGAGACATATTTTGACTGGCAGAGGGCTCCTCTATTAGTCCCCCACAATTCCCAGTTTTGGAAACACAATGGTTACATCATGCTTTCAAAAATGAACTACATTACAGTTGTAGTATGACTTATTCCATTGCACTGGCTATTGATAATGTGCTGTCTAGACTGCATAACTAAATAGGTAGGAGGTTTGAATCCAACTCTGATTGTCAACTGTGACTGTGTTTGTCTGTAGGGATGTGTAGAAAAGTTTTCTAATGCATATAGTATGTCTATTATTACTATGCTTTTCAACCACCTTCTTTCCTTTTTAGAAGAATATCGGTGATAGCATCCATTCAAATGTGCACGGTCACAACTGTAAACCGACATTGGTATGGCACTTGTGATTCAGCCAATGTTCTGCATCTTGTGATCTTAGGTAGTAAGTTCAAATCCAGTTGTTACTACTTACAGTCAGTTGTGTCAATATGACTGGGAATGTGCATGTAGGTAACAGTGTTGTTACCTATTACAAGAATATCTGCTCATTTTTCACACAGAAATGCTTTATTGAATAATGATGATGCCAATGGATGAAATTTGAGTTTTCTAGGAGGAATACTAAGGCTTTTTCTGTGGTGTGATTCAATGAAACAATGTTCTGCATGCTGTTGCCTTAGTAAGGCATATGTTCAAATTTGTGATTATCAGCACATTGTGTATGATTGCTATTCTAATGCCACAGTGACAACTACATTATGCATTAATTCTGCTTGGGTATATATAGAAGCAGGCAATGTTGTGTGAGAAATAGACATACAGCAACAGCATTTTAAAGAAATTAAAGCCATACAATTTCTTACAGTAATAACATAATGCAACAGCTTCAAATACCAAAATATCTCACAGTTTTAGTGACACATGCATTGTGGTACATTCATTCTTCACAATATCATGTAGCTTAGTCAGATGTCCAAAACCCACATTGAATGACTGTAAGCATTGTGTGTGTCCTTATGTTGTTATAAATGAAATAAATCCACAACTGTTATAATATGTACAATTACAGATGCAGTCTTACAGCTGTGATAAAACTTCCACTAAGGTGCATGTAATTCATACACATGTTGTTAGTTTGTGGACTTATATAACTTAATGTTCAATTCCAGCTAGGGCAACAGTATAGGAATGTACTATTATTACACAAACAACACTGCATGAAGTTATTATTATTCATTTTTACTTTGGAGAAAGATGTAGAGGCTGTGGCATACAGCAGTTAGTATTGTCACCTGACAGCAAGAGGTTCTTTGGTTCGATTCTTGCCTGGAGTGCTTTCTGTGCAGAGTGTGCATGTCCTCCCTGTGGTTGTATAAGCTTTGAAGACATGCAGGTAGGTGCATGTCTGTGTGCCTTCTGTGAAGGTTGGGTGCCAGGCTGGCAACTCAACACTGTAAAACTCCACTGCCAATCAATGTGCAGACCAGTGATCTGCTGTGGTGACCCCTAACCAGGAAAAGCCAAAATACATTTTTTTACTTTGGAGAAAGAAATATAAACTAATTTTGTAATTTCTTGGCAGTGAAACAGTTGTTCTGTTAATGTCGTGGTGTGAGTGCTCCTATGTCACATGCATTCAGTAATGACTCGTATAATATATCTACATAGAGTGTAGTTCATTTCCTGGATAGTCCATGTACAAAATAACAGAAACAGCTACCATGGTCAAGAAACATTGATATTGCACTGCTCACAGCTGTCTGACCATTAACATTGTCATTGTTCTGACAAAATAATATTTTACAAATTATCATCAAATGTCCTTTCTTACTTCACACATTAATTTCAGTTATTTGTGACAAACTCCATTGCTATGTCATGTGTCAGAAGCAGTCAATACACAGCTCTATAAGCATGTATTATGATAGGCAGAGGATTGAATCTGGGCAACATCAGTCTGTCAGAACTATCAGAAGTGGCTTAGCAAATAAAGTATCTATGGCACAGTCAGAAGGCCATGTTTTTAAGGCATCACCATCCAAGGTACAGGATCCAACCCCATTACACTAGAAAGTGCTGTAAGCCATTCAAGTGTATTCGTTATGACACATATAGTTTGCCTATTTTTGTGACATCATAGGTTGATAAGCAGCTTTCTGATATCTGTCCTGGCATGTGTTTTATTCTGGCATAATGCAAATGTTGAATATTTCATTGATTGTTCACAGGCATTACTTAATTTCCAAATGATAATACTCTGTATTACATGTCTTCATCCAAACATTTATGTATTACTTTAATTCTTTTCTTCACGCTATAAAGCTTTATAGGGCAGAAGACTTACATAATATTTCTTACTGTATGGCATTATACAAGATCATCATAAAGTGCGATTGGACCTGTGTCAGGACAATTTTTTTGTGTGTTTGCATTGCTTGCATGCAGTTATGGCAGTGTTCACTGTAATTTCTTGTGAGCAAACCTGATATATTCATAGTAGATGTGCTACATTTTTGAGACCTTGTAGTACTGAAATGTCATCAGAACTGTGTTGTCATTTGTCACTTGTGTATTTTGAGTATTATTACATTACTGTTCAGGGTGTGCATGACTATACAACACAAGTTAATATACCCCCTTTCCATAGTTGCTTAAGGAAAACAAATGGCAAAACATGGCCATTTCTGATGTGCATGACACAATAGCTATAGGTCTGTTTTCTTCTTGTTTATACATGATGAAGAGGAGAATGCAGAAATATTGCCAGTTATCACACATACATTCCCTGTGTATACATGCTGTATTGAATAACTGCAGTTTATGGGAATAGCCCCTAATGTATTCACTGTCCTTGCTAACTATTATCTCAAATCAGTATGCCACCAACATTAATATCACATCTACTCCCTGTTGTTGCAATGTTGCTTTGTGTCCCTCTCACAGCCTTTGTTAGAATGTCCATTTTTGGTTATGTGCATGCATTAATACTTGTGAAATGGATTAATTGTTATTATTGTTACATCAATATGGATGTGTTTATGTTTAAAACATTTCTTTGTGACATAATCACATTTGACTGCATTACCTGAGTACACTTTCTCCGTTTACCCTTCCCTCTAATTTATGTCTGCAACATTACCATTGCATTCTGTGCACATTCTCCCTATTCAATGTCCTTTGCATCTTAAATCTTGTCATCGACTTGCCCTTATTTCATATAAGCTGTTTATGTGTGCTGGCACAATAGGTTTATTTATAGGCACGCTGTTTTGTTTACATTGTGTGCTTGTGCTTCCCTGCACCTTTCCATGGCTGACAACAGTACTGCTGGCCATGAAAAGGTGCTTATAAACATACAAGTTCAATGAGCTTCATCCATATTCAATTCACGCGGAGCTTAAACAATTATTAACGAATCCCAGAAAATGTCTTATAAATTAATAAAGATAAAGTTAAATTAAGTATGACATTTCTTGATACCACACCATTTCCCCAAAATCTCATTAATGTCTGCATATATTCTGGCTTTGGCATTTGCACTATTCTCCTGGCTTTCTCTGAGGCTAGTTTCAGTCTGTCTAACATTAGAATATGGTTCATGTATTTACAATGGCTCTCTATTGAAATGACAGGGCTTGCACTGCAAGTCCTGAAACAGTGACGAAAGAAAAGACAGAAAATACATGAGGAGAATGAATATTAAACATTGTTCTTCTCCGTTAAGCTTGTTTTTTTTTTTTTTTTTGTAGGGAGGCAAGTACCCGTGCACTCCTCTGATGTGAAGACAAGTGTCTGTAAGCCCCAAACTTCTATATTCTAATTCTGAGATTACCTCGGAGAAAAGGGATTTCTGAGAAATGGCAGTTTTGGACTATGTGAGCCTGGATTTTTGGCATTCGCTTTCCATATTTTGGGACTTGGCTTTGCAAGTTCTGACATTTTAAATGTTTTCAGATTTGTCATGCTAATTTAGCATGTTCTCATATTTTATTTAAACGTATACTGCTTCAGTCTGTCAAGTAACTTATCAGTCTCAGTAAGGAACAAATAAATATTCAAATCCACAGCAGCCACTTTTTTGATAAATTAACTTGCAAAAAGAAAGTTGCAACTAGTTGCAATTGCGCTAACTTCCAAAAACAAAAATGCTCTGAGAGTTTCTCACAAGTTATGAAAGTGAAAATAATGATAACCCTGATTTGATAAACAACTGACTTTTAAACTGTAAATTATATTTCTGTATCACAGACTGAGAACTGGCTTAAAAATGAATTAATATTTTGAGCAGTAAAGTTTTACAGTGGTTAGCTTTTCTGTCCTTCTTTGTGGACTCAGCACATCCTTCCTGTATCCATGTGTTTCTGTCAGTTGTTCCTGTTTCCTTCCACATTCCAAAGATGGGCTGTATGTGAAATTGTGATCCTCCAAATTGCCCATTCCCTCTGCCTGCACCATTAAGTTCCAGCGCCATGGAGCTATAGTCAGAGATTTGTCCTGTTATGTTATTGGTGCAGACTCTCCCTAAGGCATTTGCTGTGACGGCATTATGCAGAGGTGTCAAAGGAAAAGTGTAAAATATGGGAAAATAGTTAGTGTGTATGTAATATTTTTTTCTTTTTTGGAATCGTTCTTGTTCTGAGATGGATTTTGACAGTCTGGACCTGTCTTTAGTTTTCATTTGCTGCCAATGTGAATATTACCAATGTAAATTTTGCCAGTAGGATTACAACCTTTCTATTTGCTGAAAACTGGACTAAAACCACATCCCTTTCAATACCCACAATCCTGTCTCTCTCCACCCCTTTCCAGCCCACATTTCCACCCATTTTATGACATCAATAAGTTTGTCATTGCAAAATGGAAAACCTTCTTTTGCTCCCCATTCCCTTTTCCTTAGAAATTCAAGTGGCAGTTTTCAATGCATCAAGATGGCAATGCTTTTCAATTACAAAGTTATTTCAAGGCTGTATTTTTTTACAAACTCTGGTATTCTGTTTGTGCAGATAAAAAGAATAGTGGAGATTGTAAAGGGCTTTCCGGACTTCTGGAATAACATTCTGATTTCTGGGTAGTCCGGAAAAATACCATATAGGTGTCTTCTCTAATTTCCAGCACAGAAAGTTTTAATGTTGGAGATCAGAACTTGTGCCTAATAAGGAAAGGCACAGATAAGTGGTCTGCAGATTTTAATAAGCAAAATAAAACAATGGTGTTCAGTTTTAATTGGTAAGTGGCTGTAGTTTTATAAATACAACATATTCTGTCTAAAAGCATTTACAAAACGAAAGAATGAAGTTTCTTGTGTTCAAGAAGACAAGACCTTGATTGCTTAGTCTCCCACATACATATGTTCTGTACAATAAAGGAGATTATTCTACTCTGCTGAACTGTGTTGCATGAACTTATTTTTGATCTTAACAAGTTGGTGCTATGACTTAGATTTTTTGAGCCGTTTGTGAATTGCTGCACAGAAATAATCTTTGGGCTAATTCTTTACAGGATTTTCTGTCTTGTGCATTTCTGGTGTGCCAGCACACAACTATATTTTTCTACCTTCAGCAGAGATTAAAGCATCTACAAGTAAAGTTTTTGCTAAACAGTGTTACCAATAGATTATTAAAATTGTATGAGAGTGGGTTAAAATTGCATGAGAGTGGGTTATAATACATATATTTTATAAGAGAGTGAGTTTTAATCACAAAAAGATATATTTCTATGTGAGAGTTGGTCTAATCATATATACTATATGAGAGTGGGACTGGGGTGGTGGTGCTGCGGTAGCGTTGTTGCCTCACAGTAAGACGTCCTGTTCGATTCTCAGCTAAAGTGTCTTCTGTGTGGAAACATGCGTGAATGGGCATACCTTCGTTGAAGGTTGTGCGTCAGGGCTGGCAACTTGGTACATAAAAATCTACTGCCAATCATTAGCGGACTGGAGTTCTGCTGTGGCGACCCCTAACTGGGAAAAGCCAAAAGATACAACAACAACTATATGAGAGTGAGTTTTAGTGCATGTGAGTAGGTAATAATACCAATGTATTAAAATTACAATGGGTGCAAATGCGGAAGTGTGTGTTAAAAGAGCTGGAGTTTGGAACTTGAGCCTGACATATGTTTAATAAATATGGACAAGACAAATGTAATTATTTGGTAAAGTGATATGAGCTCACTAAAAATGATAGTGCATTCTATTTTTCTGAGGGTGGAACTTTTAATAAGGCTATTTTAAAAAATCTTAAATAAAACTTAAACAAAAAAAAACTTGTTGTTCACCTTTTAATGACTGGCAGAAATAATCTAAAAATAAAAAATGTAATCTATAGTTAAAAGTTTAAAATACAATTCAACTAGGTTGAAAAAACAGCTAATAGAGTAGCAAACACATTACAAAAATATCCAGAAGATAAATGTTGTAGTACGTGAGGTCTTTATCTTTTAAAATAGCTGAAAGAAGTAAAAAGTACCTCAACCTGATTCATCCGATGATGACGGATCTTTAATTCCTTCAGCTTCCCCTCCCCCTTATGAGCATTCCATTTCCTTTAAAGCAGACAGCCTTCCCTCTCTGGAAAAGCAGGTAAGGAAATTATTTAAAAATAGACCCTCTAATATTTCCCCCATTACTTCCCCAGTCACTTCTAGTACTTCTGTCCATCCCCAAGAATCAGTTTAAACATTAGATTCCAGCAACAGCAAGATGCTATTTCACATTCTGATCAAATATTAATGAGAGTAGCAAATGGGGTAGAGAGTTGTAACAAAAACATAAACATGCATCTGGAGCAAAACATACAGACAAGTTAAAATGATTTAATGATAAAAGTGCTCCTTCTAAGAGAAGCACTTTAAAAAAGTAAAAAAAAATGAATTAAGTAGTTTCTAATAATCATTGACAGAAAAGAATATAGGTGAAACCTACCTCATAAACAAAGCTATGGGGATGCTTCAGATTCTGTTTCATCCATTGATAATGACACCCCCACCACTAACACATCATCTAATACTCAGACCCATCCTTTAAGAGAGGTACCTACTGCAGCAACAGCCCGGAATGGTGATGCCTAACCTACTATAAGGGTAGCACACTCATGGACTGCAGTAGATTTTTAAACTGTCATAGATTCTTTCCCTTCCATTCAAACTCACTCAGCTAAATATGCTTAAATATTAAAAAGGACATGTACAGTTACAAAATTCTACTATTAAAGACTTGAAAGCAGTTTTAAAAGGCTCTACTCCTCCAGATATTTAAAAACAATATGAAAAAAACAGTTATAAGAAATAATATTCCTAAACATACAGATAAAGGATTTCTAACAGCAAGAGACAATTTACTAAAAGCTATCACTATAGCATACTATCCAAAATCTAATTGGGCAGACTCTATTGATGTGTATCTTTAGTGCATAATAGATGTGTTCAAGGGTTTTTAATGGACAGACAGAACCTATAGAAGGAGCGACAGCTAATGGGCTGTCAGCAGCATTTGTAAAAGGCATATTACCATCAATACAAAAACAGATTAAGAAAGTTTGCCTAAAGTGGCCCAGTCCAGGTATTCATGAAACTGTTAATCAAGCACAATATGTGGAAGACAATATAATCAAAAATAGTAGATATTGAACTCCAGCAATTCAAAACTAATTCATGAGAAAGGTGCAGGAAGAAAAAATAGAAGAGGTGGAGGTAGACTTAGATTCTTTCCACAGCAAGCCTCAGGACAATATTAGCAACGTTTTTATTTTCCAAGTTCACCACAGACCCAGCAGTGCAGATTATGTATTAGCCTCTGCTTTAATTGTAGTCAGAGTAGACATTGGCAAAATGAGTGTCCTTTCTCTCAGCAAACAGATCCATCTTTTCAGCCTACCAGCCCACCAAATGTCCAAGTCCCATAACAAGTAGAAACACCCCCTTCACCTTGGAATACTACTTGTCAGCCACCAAACTGGCAACCATGTCATTAGGACAGCCATAAACAAGATGCACAGTTATTTTCTTTACTAATAGTGGACCACAAAGGTCTTTTTATTAATGTTATAGTATCAAATTCTTATCTTCCCTTTCTTGACACAGGAGTGACTCAATCTATTATCACTTCATCAAATGCAAAACTTCTCCCATTCTCCATGTAGACATTCAGGGTGATGTTCCTTTGGATTATCCAGAGACACAACCTATTCCCATAAAGATAAGTCCATTAAAAATCAACATGCTTTCCATGTGGGAAATAGTGCCCCTTTAAATATTTTAGGAAAAGATTTATTGTGTAAATTATGGTTCACTGTATTCTGCACTCCAGACAACATTTTCCTGGATATTTTGAATGACCCTTCCCCTTTGTGTCTGTATTCAGCTGATATCTGTGTAGACAAAGACACACTCTTTGCAACACTTAGAATAGAACTGACCACTACTATGGCTGATTTAAAAGGACTTAAAATGTTAATTTGCTGTACTAGACTACCCATGGCAAAGAGGTAGAACTCATAAAAGATGCAAAACCATGTAGAGTTATTTTAAAACCTCATGAGCATCTACCTATGGTAGTTCAAAAACTCTATTTTTATTTATGAACTATTGAATGTACTTTTTTACATAAGAAAATAGCTGTGGTCAAATGTGCCTCATGTAAGACTAATGATTCTTTTTTTATCAAATTTCTTTTTATTAAATATTTTTTCACAAAATATGCAGAAGAATATAAACAAGACATATACATGAGGTACAGCTGATGTTACAGAATGCATACCACAAGCAAGTAATAATAGATATTGCACACTTTATTAATTAACATTAAAATTAGGTAGATCTACAAATTTTTATTACTACGAGGATATGCTTATATTGTGATTAGTCCAAAAACTTTTATCATATAGCAGTTCTCTTGTACATTATTTTACAACTGCGAGCAATACTAGAGGTATAACATCAATCTATAGAATGATAATTTACTCTACTATACCTTCTATACATATATACAAATATGTCACCTTAATTATTGTGGTTACTAATCTCAACTATGTGATGTGTTTACTATCCTTATATAATTAGCATTTAACTTACTGTTTATGATAGAATATCAATTAATGTTTTGCAGTACCTCTGATAGTAGATTTGGTTCTTCTGACTTTTTGTATAAAGCTTCTTGGCCAATATATGTTTTTTTACCATGCTTTTATATTCTGACCAAGTTAGTATTGATCTGTCTATCCAGTGTTTTGCTATGAAGCTTTTAATAGGGTGCATAATGTTATTATAATATGTTTAGAGAAATTATTATTATTGCATTTGAATATATGCAGTATAGCTGTTTCCCATGACAACATGAGTTCTGAATACCCTGATTTTTCTAAAATGAATCTTAGTGAGCACCATAGTTTATAAACCATTTTGCAGCTCCAAAGGATGTGGAGGATATCTCCCTCTTTATTAGGACAAAAGGAGCAACAGGGTGACTTGGATGGGTTGAATTTGTTAAGGTGAACAGGTGTATGGTAGGCATTGTTGAAGATCATGATCTGTGCGTATATTAACTTTTTATATGGTGTTAGGTTCATAGTATTTCTAATAGCCAATTCCTTTTGATTGTCTGATATGGTGTTATCTTTTCTTTCCCAAAACAGCGAAAAAAGAATTGTATTTTGATATTTAATATTTGCTATTAATTTATATGTATTTGATATCATTTTCTTTTTACTTAAAAGCAATTTTAGAACTTGTGCTAAATTGACATCTTGCTCAACTACATTGATATCTTTGGTTATAGTACTTACTAGGTATAAGATTTGTTTAATTATCAGTTTATATTTATTGCTTGCTTTAAGTAGTTTCATGATATTTTCCATTGAAAGGTTATTTAATTGGTAAAAATCCCATACTGTATATTTTTTTATTAAAGGATATTTATCTAAGTTTACCATAGTGTTTGCTAGTTTTATATCTGGGTTGCTATGTATTGGTTGCAGAAGAGTAATTGTGTCTTTTAAATTTATTGATATCAGTAGCTTCTTGAAAATTTCAAAGTTGTTTATTAAGATTGGGTGAATTTTTGTTGTCTTAAGAGTTTCTTGTTTTAAAAAGGGAATAATTTTTGGATTAACTTTATATGTTATAATATTCTGGTGAAATAATTTAATACATAGTAGGTACCATTCATTACCTATAGGGTCATGATTTGCTATCTGCATGATGCGACTTGCATTAATAATTTCATAGTACAATTGAAAATCAGGAAGACCTAAGCCTCCATTTTCTTTTGAGGGTATTAGCTTCTTATAGCTAATTCTTCTACTTTTGGGATACCATATGAAGTTTGTCATTCAAACTTTTATCTTATTGAAGAAGTTAACTGGAATTTTCATGAAAGTGGCATTCCGATTGTATAAAATCTTAGGCAATATGTTCATTTTTACAACTGAAACTTTTGATAAGGTAGATAGCTTAAGCTTTTCCCATTTATTAATGTTACCGACTATATTTGACCAAGTTTTAACTATATTATTATTGAACATATCTGATTGTGTATGGCTAAAATTTATACCTAAATATTTCAAAGTATATTGCACTTTAACATTAGTCTCCGAAAAGTAAAATTCCTTATGTCCCAGCAGGTTAATTGGATAAATAATTGACTTCTTCGGATTAATTTCATAGTTGGATACTAGGGAAAACTTATCGATGGACGATAGGATTTTATTTAAATCAGTATTGGGATATTTAAAGTAAATATTGAGATTGTCTGCAAAAGCTGTGTATTTTATTTGAGTTTTTGATACTGAAATAAGATGATGGCATGTTATCTGGGTAATTTACAGTAGTAATGTTTCTATACAGAAATTAAACTGGTTTGGTGAGAGTGGGCATCCCTGTCTGGTTCCACTAACTATTTGTATTGTGTTAGAAGTTTTCTTATTAAATAAAGAGTTGTAGTTGCTTTAGTATATAATGTTTTAATAATTTTATGTATTCTTTTGAGAATCCAAATTGATAAAGTACAAAGAGGAGGAATTTTTGATTGACTCTGTCAATGGCTTTTGTTGCATCTACTGATAATGCATATTTAGGGGATTTGTCCTTGGCTCATAAGTGGGTTAGGGCATTGATAGTTAATGTGTTGTCCTTTACTTGTGTCTGACTCATAAAGCCTAGCTGTTCATGTGCAATTATAACTGGGGCTACTTTCTGTATCCTTTGTGCTAAAATTGTTGAAAATATCTTAATATCCATATTTATCAGAGCTAAGGGTCTATGGTTGTTCAGATTTCTGGGATCTATATTTGGTTTTAGGATAAGTACAGTTTTGGAGTTGTTCAGATAAAGGTCTGATATCCCAATTTTTATTATATAGTTGTATAATTGTAAAAGCACTGGTGTTATTTGTTGCTTAAAATGTTTATAAAATTCTACTGCATACCCATCAGGACCAGGAGCTTTCCCAGGTTTTAATTTATCACTAGCCTTATTTACTTCCTCTTCTGTTAATTGGCTTTTGAGATTATTAGATTAAAAGTCATTAAACTGAGGGAATTCTAAGTTGTCCACAAAGATTTGTAATAGATTGTCATTAATATGATCTTGTGGGCCATAAATGGTTTGAAATATTTCTTTGAAAACCCCTATTATTTCAATATCAGAGTTATAAATGTTGTCTTTGTATTTTATTTCTTGTATTTTACATGTGGGGTTCCTTACATTGATAAGTCTTGCTAATATTTTACAAGAGGTTTGAGCCCACTTTGCATATTTGTGTAGCATTGTAAGTTCTGTAAATGTATACTGTTGCATTATAATCTCATTTAACTGTTTCTGTAGACTTGCTATTTGTTTCTCAATAGTAGGAGTGTAGTTTCTTTGTAGTTCCAGTTCGAATAGCCTTAGCTTACTTTCTATTTTACTTATATTTTCCGTTCTTTGCTTTTTGTAGTATGATGCTTTTTGGATGAGGGTACTCTTAGCCATAACTTTAAAGGCTGCCCATTGAATATCCAAAGGGATATCACTGTTTGCAAAGTTTTCATTTAAGTGAGTAAGTGAGTTTATAATCTCTTGTTACACTTCTTTAATTTTCAACAGGTTTGAGGTTAATGTCCAGCTTGATGTAATGTGGGTAGTAAAACCAGTTTTATTTTGTGTTATTATTAGATTTATTTTTGAATGGTCTGATAATGATCTAGGTTCTGAGTTATATTACATTTCTTAATGAGCAAAGCTTTGAGAAATTATAAATATGTCTATTCTAGACCAGGATTTATGGTATGGGGAAAAATAAGTGTATCTGCTACCTAGACTGTCTGTGTTGTTAAGTTCAAAGGGATCTATTAGGTTGAAATCTTCAATTAGTTCTGATAAAAATGTTGTGGCATGGGGAGATTGAGTATAATTTTTATTCAATCTATCTTTGAATGGATTAATTGTTATATTCCAATCTCCGCCAATTATAATCAAATGAACTGGGTGCTTAATTAGTAAGTTATACATTTCGATTAAGAAATCAAGCTGATAGTTACAAGGACCATAAACATTACAAAGTAGTACAGGTTTTGTGTATGCTGGAAGCAAATGTGAAATAGCATAATTTCCCTTTAATATCATAACTATGTTTAATAATGTTCCCTTTAAAAGACTTCTTAATTATTATAGCTGTTCCTCTTGATGAGGTACTCTCCCCAGCTGCTATTATTTGCTGAATCCACTTAGTGTTTTTTCTGTTCCCTTGTCCCATTGTTCCATAGTCATATGAGTTTCCTGCAAAAAAGTTATACCTGAGTTCAACTTGCATAACTAGCTTTTTCTTCTTAATGTCCTGTAAGCCATTTGCATTCCATGAGGCTATGTTAATCATCTTATGTGAGTATTATTTTGAATAATACTGTACCTGAATTAACTATGTGTGTTATGGGGGGGGGGGGTATTTGTCAAAGCATTGTGAGCAATGATTACTGTGTGTTGAGAAATAATAGCATGGAAGGAAAAGGTGACATAACTCTCTTTCAGAATTTCCTTAGTGCCTGACCACTTACTACTATCCTCTGAAGGAGAAAGGTTAATTCAGTAAACAGGTAACATATACATCATTCTGGAATTGAAAAAAATAAACATATATACAATTTTAACTATTTTACAGTAAATATTTTGCATTCTAAAATACATCATAACACTGCTAGGATAAACGCTAACCAGCCAGCAACTTAAATAAGATAACAAATATAGATGTTATTAACCCAATTAGGTAGTAGGAGTAAGTTGTGGTTTGTAATGTCAAATTTCAGTACAAAAAGTATAACCTTATAGATGTACCCATGTGGCTAGATATAATCTTTTATCACAAAACCTTCTTTTGAGTGCTATATAGTTCAGACATTGGAACTTGTTTTAGTAGAAAAACAGACTCTGTTACTACATAGTGTATTAAACAGATATATTATGAGCATATGTTGTAAGTACCCTTCTTGGGTTCCACCTTTTTAAGCATATAAACTTCAGATGAAGGTAGCCTGGAGGAGGTGGTGGGGTATAATGCTCCTTAGAGATCAGAGTAAAAAATGCCGGTAGTAATACCCCTTAAAAGCAGCAGTCCAAACAGACCTTTTGTAACTAACAGCTGAGCTGAAGGATGGGGCAGTGGTACCAGTTGTAGCAGGCCTGTGCTCTATGGGAAGAGGGAGCCCGCCTTACCAGTGGCAATGCCCAAAGTGTCGAAGGGACTAGGAGGTGGGTGACCATGGGATAGTCCCCGAATCTCAGTCCTTAGGTCATGGTCACAATGACCTGGACCATAGACAAAATCTCAGTAGCAGCAGAAGACTGACCTTGAACTAAATCTTAGTTATAAAGAACTGGACCCTAGACAAAATCTCAGTAACAGCAGGAGATACTCTTTGATAAGAACCTCAGACCAGACAAAAACTTAATGTGGCCAGCTGTGCTAAGTGGGCTATGGACCAGCCCCTGTACCATACAAGGACAAAACAACACAGACAAAAAAATCTTCAGTAGTCCTCCAAGTTTATTGTAGCCATCTAAGCGTAGTTCTGAGTAATGAGAGTGAGTAGTGAAAAGCTCAACTATTTATACTTTAATCTGGGGGCATGTCATTGGGGCCCCTACCTAAATGGGTGTGACTTTTAATGGGGATTGAGTCTCCCAGACTGAACACAGCACCTTACAATCTCATTGGTTGTTATATGTCAGAACTGTAACCTTGCATGCAAACGCTATGCTAAACCTTTAAACAACTATGTTTTAAGTTATAAAACATTAAAATATTTTAAAAGACTCTTTAGATATCTTAAAAATACTATAAACAAGGGTGTTTTAGGTACAATAGTTGTACAGGATGTTAGGCTATGCCTTTCGTAATACAACTTCTTCAGGATGGCTATTGATGAAAGTAACTAGACATAATAAAATGTAACAAGAAATGTTGTAACAGACAGTGGCAAAAACTACCCATGAGTGCTCAGGGAATGTACTGTGTCCCAAAGACTGACTGAGAAGTGTTTTTCCTAGCTGGTGGCCATCTTGGAATCCCCAAGACTAATGATTCTTATATTTCAAAAGGCAACAGTTTTGCAGATATGCTGGCTAGATAAGCTGTGTCGTCTTATCCTTTCCAGGTCTCATTTTTGCAGCACTTGCATAAAACTAACATACCTGTTTCTTTACAGGAATTGTCTTTTTGAAATCAGAGTGATGATTCTGAAAAGGTAAGGTGGCTCCCTGATGGCTCTAGACCTCTCTGGACTCACTGTGGTGCCATCCAGACAGGATGCTAGTAGCCCCATACTCTTTTCCAACTCAGTTTGGGGTTATTATTAACCCTCTCATTTTGAAAAAAAAATGTATTAATAAGACAAATTTTGATTTATTGGTGTGCCCTTTACATTTCTGAATTCATTCAGCAGTTTGTAAATAAAATGAATGATGTTTTCAAAGTACAGTGCCTTAAAATGTTCCTATTGGTGTTCCTTGTTGTACTTAATCAGTAAAGGGACCCAATTTACAAACCAGGTTGTACAACAAGTATATAAAGTTTTAAAAGTAAACATGAATATCATTACCTGCACATGCCCCATGCTTCAGGAATGGTTGACAAAATGAATCAAACTTTAAAAACTAGACTTACTAAAATTTGTAAAAAAATTGGTCTCAAATGGCCAGATGTACTGCCTCTAGTATTATTTACTCTACATATTGCAGTTAGTAGTACTAGGAAATACTTCCCAGATGAAATTTGCATGGAAAGTCCTATGAAAATGCCAGTGACACCCTTGTCCAAAAATTTGGAGTTGCAAAGTATTATTACATCTGTTTTTCTTTATTTCAAATGACTTTTCTCTGTTCTGCAACACAAACATTCCAGAATTATAAAAGCTCAACAGCAGCCAAATCCACTGTCTCACCATGACTTGTCACCAGCTGACCTGGTATTATTCATCAGAACATTTTCAAGAAAACACAAACTCCAACCAAAATGGAGAGGACCATTCATGGTTTTGTTGCACCTGCTACAGCCATTTGATGCAAAGGATCACCTTCCAGGATTCGTGTGTTGCATGACAGGAAAACCCTCCCTAGTGACAGTATTGATGAGATATCAGCGGTACCATTCCTTTCTTGATGATGAGTCCATCACATCATGTTCCAGAAGAAAAAAACTGGAAATCCAAAATATCCAAAGGTGAGGCTTAATGATTCAGCAACATCATTCTGGCTAGAAATAAGGCATACTGATTCTTCAACAATGTCAACAACAATATTGTCAACAACATTATCGGAAATAAGGATTAGTGATCCAGGAAGGTTATCAGCAAATGGACAATGAATGGAAATCAGCCTTAGATCCAGGCAATGACTCAAGTGACCAAAAGTCACTTGTGGTATTGCAACCAGTTCAAAACTGAGAATGGAGTCTGATTGAAAATCAGTGCTGTATGGACTTCAAAACAGTTTATCATCCTTGTCTGCAAATCTTTGAGAACTTTTTTCAGCCCTAGTCTGCTTGATATTTGTATAAATGTATTATTGGGATTACTGTCTTGATATTCATCATCATTTTATTGCATTTTTTTCTTTCATCAGAAGCCATCAGAATTGTAATTACTAAATAATTTTGTATCAGAGATAAGTGTGTAACAAAAATCAGAGATAGATGTTTTGTTAAAATTGAACAGTGAACACCAGACTGACATCCTGTTTAACACTTTCTGTGCTGCATTGTACACCTATACAAAAACAATGAATGTCAGTAATTGATGGGTGGGTGTACATATACAACCTTCACAAGATGGTGGTATTTAATTATTGCCAATACCAGCAACTGATGCTGAGATTGGAGCACCATTTTGCACAATCTTTCTAACCAAAAATTGGAAAACTAAACATAATTTCCTGCATTATACTAACCACTTTAGACTGTACTTTAATTGTAAGGTAAAATCCTTAAATCATATGCTTATCCCCAACCCCCAACTCCATTCCTCATTATCTGTGACTGTGAAGGGGCATATTTGTTAAATTAAAAATAGGAAACTTTATGTTAGATGGAGTAACTGCAATTTTATTCAAAAATATATGATGTGACTGGAAGGTTGGGTATGACAGAATTACATGAGAATTTTTTATATCCATGGAGATCACTCTTACCCATGGTTACCAGTAGACAGGATGGGATGTTGCTGTATAGTCTATGTAATTCCATCTGTTCAATGTCATTTACCTAGTGGGAAAACTCACAATGCTTACTGAAAGAGAGAGGCAAAGGACATTAAAAATCCAGTCAGGAAAATAGACGTTTATGGGGTAACAATCACTCCATTGAAAAGATTGCATTTAAATGATTGCACACATGAATCTGGATGATAGTGTCATTTCAGGAGCAGGAATCCTGCCCACTTATGGGCAGTAAAGTAAATTTGGGAATTGAGAAAATTGTCTAAATTATTAGAAATTTTAAGCAATGCTATTTTTGAATCAATAAATCATAATACAGTTAAAATGACTGCCATGTGTTGTGTGAGGATCCAGAATAGAATAGCATTTAATTTCACGATTGCTTCAAAGGGCAGTTGGTACATGTGTGGTCATTAAAACAGAGTGCTATTTGTTCATTCCTGATAATAAAAATGTCCTTCACAGTCACCTAGAAATTATACAATAGACTACAGAGTTCTCTCAAGCAGAAGAGTCTAACAGTCTAATAGTTCAATATAATAAGAGAGGTAGATCTAATGTACATATTGATGTAAGAACAGTATGCAAAAATATTTATTGCGTTAAAACATATAATGTTTTTACCTAAAAATTGTAGATATTGTTACTTATTATTGGAGCTTTCTTTTAAGAAACAAAGATCTTGCAAATATTTTGCCTGATAAACCCCTTCTTTCTTTGAAAATAGGTTGTAGTATTAAGGATGTGATTGTTCCTATCCATTTTTCTGTATTAGAAGTGGCATTAACCATTGAACGTAGTGATATGTGAATGTGGCCATGTGGAAATTGTTCAATTTGTAAATATACAGGTAGAACTTTTAGTAAAATTAATAATTTATTTATAGATCAAGGGATGATATTGTTGTATTACTGAGGGCATCATTTATGCCCTAAGATGTGGATGTAACCTCTTTTATATAGGGGAGAGCAAAAGGACTTTTAAAATAAGAATGCAGGAACACTTGAGAGATATAAAAAATAAAAAAATGGAAAGCCCTTTAGCAGTACATTTTAATTTATATCATAGAGGATGCTGTATTTGTTTGAGAGGGACCATTCTAGAGAAGGTTAGAACTTTAGATGGTTCTGATTTAAAAAGTCAACTGTTGTATAAGGAAATTGTGTTTATTTTTAAGCATGGAACACTGACACCTACTGGTTTGAATGTAGATTGTAAATGAAAGGTTATTGGACTGGGTGATGTTCAGTTGTATTACTATATGTTTTAATTGATGTGCATATTTAAAAATGTACTTTAGAGCTGTTTCATGACTCTTTAAAAGCCAGTGGGCCAATTGACTAGACAGATATTTTATTGTATTAATAAAAGTTTGGATTTATTGGCTTTGTGGCAGCTATCTTCCTTTTGTTTGCTGTGGTTATAATTAAGAGTCTAACAGCTCTCAATGGATGTGGTTAACTATTTTGTTGGGTGGGGAGGAAGTAATTTAATTTTTTTTTCATTTTGATTGCAGTAATTATACTTTTAGGTATAATTTTATTCATGTGCAAAATGTTAATTGTAAAGTTTCTTAAATCCAGAAAAAGTATCAGATTACACAATGTACATATTAAAAATACAGCAGAAACATTGCCACCGACCACAATTGGAGAAAATCTTAATTAAAAAGAGGATAGTGAGGAAAGTGTGTTAAAAGGTTTTGGCCAGATGTGTGAAAATTTGTTTGAAAGGGTATGAAACAGAAAAGGATTCAAATACTCTTTTTACTCTATCTAAGCATGAACATTTGTTTATTGCTAATAAAACCATATTTGCTAAACGTCTGTGTGCATGCCAAGGAAAGGAAGAAACAGCGTGTAATGAATATTTGATTGCATGTAAAAAAGTGTCTATCCATTTAAAAACCTACTGTTATTGTCCACTCATTAAAAAAATATATGACTTGACACAGCATCAAATTGGGGATTGTGAAGAGAAAAGTGTAAAAGATGGGAAAAATGTTTAGTGCATGTGTAATATTTTCTCTGTTTGGAATCCATCTTTTTTAAAATCCTAACAGCCCGGACCTTTTATTTATTTATCATTTGTTTATTGGGAAAGTCAGACTGGGATAGAGCCCATTTTCAGTGGCGGTCCGGGGAGAAATGCTCCAAATGCATGTCTTTGGAATGTGGGAGAAAACCAGAACACCTGGTGGAACCCCACACGAACACAGGGATGACATGCAAAGTCTTCACAGAAGGCTCCCCAGCTGAGAATCGACACAGGAAAGTTCTCTTTCCTATAAATGAAAGGGAGTCCCTGAAACATCTTAGCAAAGAGAGAGGATGATTTTACAACTGGAAAAGGAATTTACAAGAGACTGGAACAGGTAACTGAATGGTCAAGGAAAGGAAAAAAGTAAAGCAGCTGCTATGGGGTCATTTTGCATAATTTAGTCATATTAAAAGGGCTTATACATGCTTCCATTAACACTTAGCATGGTTTGGACAGCTATCAATGAAACTCTTCCAAGCTTTTCTGCTGCTCTAGGAGCAACTCAGTTGTGCACTTAGCAGCATTGCTTTATTGATCAACTTTAGCCTACACAAAGTATAGACCCCTCTTGTATTCTTGGCACTACAGTGCAGTCCTGTCAAATTAACCATTCCTCCCCTAATAAAGCATTCAGTAAGAGCCTGCTGTAATGGGCAGGCAGTTTCCCATCATCTCTCTGGCTAGCCTGATATACATCAGCATCCTGAAGCAATGTGTAGCAATTATGCCATGTATACTGACAACCACTTACTCCTGAAACAAATACTTTATGTGAGAGATGTGGTTGCACTATGAAATCGAGTCATGACTCTCACATAAGCACAAACTGAATGCCAAACAGGTTGTCAGCACACACACATGCACACTTCCTACAGTAAATGAGGACATGACACATAAACCCACATATGCGGAGGTACTCACTAGTAGCTTATTAAAAGATCAGAGGCCTCCTAAATGGAAACCACTTACACACAGAATAATGCAAAAAGCAACCACAATACATAATAACACACACACTGGTGTCTCAACAAATAAGCCCATAAGGCATAACACCACAAAACCTAATGTATTGGTCACAGATGACACCATTGTGAAACACATGGATATTCCTCTCACCAGGCTGGATAAGGAACGGGTTACAGTTAGCTGCCCGTCAGGTGCCAGGATCCGTCAAGACACTAAACCACAAGTACCGATATGACTCCATCATAGTCCATGTGGGGGTGGACTATATGAAGAGAGACATGACTGAGGTCTCAGATTATGTGTCACAGGCAACATTCTACCTTCTCTAAGGATGATGCCACAATACAAGGAAAAAAATGATTGACTTTAACAATTGACTTAGCTTCTGGTGTCAGTCCAAGGGGATCCAATATCTGTCAGCCTGGGAGGACATGGTTGGCAGGACACACTGCTTTGCCAGAATTGGTGTGCACCTGTCACCTCTAGGTTTTTGGATACTGGCAAAGGCATTAGCCATCCCTATTGTTCCATTTTTACGCTGTGTCAAAATAACCAACCTCTCAACATAACAGAATCATCTCTAGATAAAAATCAAGGTACTGCGACTTAGTGCTAGGAGTCTAAATAAGAAACTGCACTCCCTGGAAGCACTCCTCACTTTGGAGGATGCTGGCATCTGTGCAGTCACTAAGACATGGTTCAAAGATGGAGAAAGCACCCCGGCTGTGCAGGGCTACAATGCCTTCCATATGTTCAGACCACAAACTGAACATGAAAGAACAAAAGGAGGAGGAGTATCCATCTTCATTAAGGATAAGTACACCTCGAGACTGTTCAAACAGTATGACTGTCTTGAGCTACTCCATGTCCCATTAACTATAGGCAAAGCCCCTACCACATCACAACTACTATAGGTCCCCCACCATGAAACAGGAAAAGCATACCACATACCTGGACTTACTGGCGTCACTAGCCATACAGCTCAACACCTTAATCATGGGTGATTTTAATTATACGACCATTGACTGGGAAACATACATGACCACAAGCATACTGGCTCAGAAGTTCTTGGACTTTGTCAATGCAAATGCTCTGGAACAGCTAGTCAGCACAGCCACAAGAAGTTCAAATTTCCTGGACACAGTACTCACTAACACTGGAGAGCATTGTGTCCCCCCACCCCCAGTGTGATGTCCTCCTTGGTAAGATTGGACCATAAATCAGTCTCGTTCAATGTAATTATAAGACTAGATGACCCATCAAGCTCAAAAATACTTAAGATGTTTTAAAAGACAAATTATCTTCCACTAAGTGATGGTATAGCCACAGTGGTGCAATAGCTGCAGTGGTGCAGTGGTTACTGTTGTTGCCTCACAGCAACAGGTTCTTCCATTCGATTCTTAGATATGCAGGTAGGTGTGTGCATGAATGGGTATGTCTTCTTTGAAGGTTGGGCATCAGGCAACTCAGCACAGTAAAAATCCATTGCCAGTCATCAGCGGACCAGAGTTCATCTGTGGTGACCCCTAACCAGGAAAAGCTGAAAGACATTACTAAGTGATGGTATAAGAAATTTCAAAGCCCCCTTGAATGCAGATGGAGTCCTATGCAGAGATGTACATCAGTGCCTTATATAACCACTTAAGCAGTTGTATAGAATTCGCTGTACTTGACAGATTAAAACCAGGTTTTGCCAAAAAAAACAAACCACCTTGGTAGACCCCTAGTATAAACAGGCTATACAACAAGAGAAATAAACTAATATCCAATAACAAGAGGAAACTGCCTCAGCAGAGGAAGAAATCCCTCTTTATCTTAAACAAACAAATTAGAGAACTTGCCAAATCCTCCAAGGCAAATTCCAAAGTAAAAATAGCCTCCCTAGCTAAGGATAATCACAAAACATTCTTTAACTACATCTGAAATCTAAAAGGGAATATCCAGCTATGCACTAAACTGGTTGTGGATGGCGCCACCCATGCTCAGCTGGAGGTAATAGTCAATCTGCTAGCTGGCAGATTGGGAGCAGACTTCACCCCCTGTACTCTCCAATCATCCCCCAAAGTATACCTGCCGCCATTCTTCAGCCTTTTATCTCAAGAGAGCAGGTCATCTTGGTGCTCTCCAAGGCCAAAAACACAGCATCAGTGAAATCAGACAAAATCCCAGGTTACCTTTTAAACAACTTAAGACATAACCTAGCATACCCACTTGGATCCTTGTTTAACCACAGTCTGCAAACTTGCTATGTTTCAGCAGAATGGAGGACAGCAACATTCCTCTGCACAAAGGGGGACCATTGACTGACCCTGGGAATTATAGGCCCATAAGCTTGACTAGCCTCATTTGCAAGACCATGGAAAGAATCATTATGGACTTTATTAACAAGGATATAGGTAATCTCCAAACTCTTGACTGAACCAAGTTTGCATTCGTTAAAGGTAGATCATGCCTGTTAAATATGTTTGACTTCTTTGACAAAGTCACCAAGGCCCTGGAAGAGGGAAAGACAGTGCATACCACCTATCTTGACCTAGCCAAGGCATTTGACACAGTCCTCCATTTAGGTATTATAGAGAAACTCTTCTAGTTGGGAATTAACCCCTGCATTACACATGCTATCAATGTTGGTGATTTCACCTCTAGCAAAAGACTAGTCACCCATGGTAAACCACAGAGTTCTGTTCTGGGCCCTTCAGTGTTTGGAATTTATTTTTCATAAGTCCAGGCAAACTTGGATGGCCTGTGGCTGATCAAGTTTGCTGACAATTGCAAATTGGGAGCAATCATTGAGTCCCCCAACAATGTTAACATACTGCAGACTGGGTTAATGCAGACAAATGATTGGCGCCAAAGCAATGGATTAAAGCTAAATGCAAAAAATGCATTATTATTCCCTTTGGGAAAGTTGACATCCCTGCTAATTACATTATAGATGCACCCCACTAAGTGCAGAACCTGTGATATGTGACCTGGGTACTGAGGTTGATAGCTATCTGAACTTTGACCACCACATAGCCACAGTAATAAGGAAATCATTGCATGTGGCACATCAATACATTATTCAGAAATACACAGTTTCTGGTGAAAATGCTGTGCTTCTCCTTTGTGATACTGACAGCTAATGGATGAGGTCTGAGGGCTACCACAAAGACTGTCCATCAGCTTTAGGCACACAAACATAACGAAGACGGACCTTGCATTATGTTAACTGGGATGACAACTGACATAGCTTTTCTAATATTCAACGCTAATTATTTTGGAAGCTGAAGCATAAATGTATGCACAAGAATCAGAGCTGGAGACTGAGAGATAAGTTAAACTGGATCATTATAAAACTGCATAAGGTATTCATGTAATGTATTACATCAGTCTGTATAAAAGCCTGTCATGTTATTGCATGGCAGTGGTTTTGATTTCACATTTTTTTTGATAAAAAGAACCCCTTTACAACAAAGATAATGCTGCTTTAATTCAGAGCAGAGTAATGACTACTCTACTGAACAATGCAGGTTTCAGAACAGTTATTTAAAAAGTAATGTTTAATTGTTATATTTACGTCAGAAGGCTCCATTTTTAGCCTTAAAACATACTGGAATGAAATAAAATCTCCAAGAAGCAATCTCCTCTCTCACTAACTCAAGTTCTGTACTAGGTTCAGTATATTTACTAAAGGAATTTTTCATCACATCTTTCCATGCCACCTTCACATATTTCACCCTTCCTCACAATACAGCAGGTTGTTCCAACTTACTAAGATGGTTTCAGCAAATTTTAAAAGTAAAGGTTTCATAACCCCAGAACAAGCCTGACCTGCATCCAGTAGTATGTAAAAAAGGATGCATAGCACACATCTCTAGCCATTTTCCTTATTTATTTACCCACCTCATGAACTATCCATGCATCATACAAGTTAGCTGCCATGATTTCTGTTCCCAAAAATTATTCTTCCTCATCTCAAGAACATCTTCTTCTAATCTACTACAACTCACCAAAACCTTGGACATTTTAATGCACAAACAAATCTAGTTCTAAATTACAGGCCATTGCATTCTAAACAGCTTTCTAGTTTGGTTCAAGACTTCCTTCAATATCTCTACAGCCATTTATTGCATGTATAGTAACATGGATAGTAGCCTTTTAACATTTCATTGATTTAAAGGGACCATTTGATCAAATTAATCATGTATTGCTCCAGGAAAAACTTTGTAATTAAAACTTCTTTGATGAATCTGTTAAATGGTTTCATATTTACCTAAATGATTGCTCCATCCAGGGTTTTCTATGGCAATCATTTCCCCACTAAGAAACACCAAAAACAAATGTAACCCAAGACTCAGCACTAGGGTCAATGTTTTTCTCTTTGCATCATTAAGTTTCCTTCCTCATGCCATTACAACGTATCTTGTAGGCAGATGACCTTCACATCCCAAGCAGCACAGACACTTCGTCATGCAATCTGCATCACAGGATGATCTGAATGAGAATTGTATCTGGTTTATACCCAAAAATCCAATTCAATACTTATTGGTATGCCTCAAAAACTATTGTTTGATGTTCCATTGTTCCTAATAGACCCTAAGGGAAATCCTACCTTCTTCTTCTTTCAGCTTTTCCCGTCAGGGTTCACCACAGTGGATCACCTGTTTCCATTTCTTCCTATCCTCTGCATCCTGCTCTGTCACACCAACCACCTGCATGTCCCCTTTCACCACATCCATAAACCTTATCTTAGGCCTTCCTCTTTTCCTCTTACCTGGCGGCTCCATTCTTAGCATCATTTTCACAATTTACCCAACATCCCTCCTCAGCACATGTCCAAACCAATGCAATCTTGCCTCTCTGGCTTTGTGTCCAAACCGTTCAACCTGAGCTGACCCTCTAATATACTGATTCCTAATCCTATCCATCCTCATCACGCCCAATGCAAATCTCAGCATATTTAACTCTGCCACATCCAGCTCTGACTCCTGCCTTTTTTGTCAATGCCACCATCTCCAACCCATATAACATAGCTAGTCTCACTACCCTCTTGTAGGCCATCCCTTTCACTCTTACTGGTACCTGTCTGTCACAAATCACTCCTGACACTCTTCTCCACCCACTCCATCCTGCCTGTACTCTCTTCTTCACCTCCCTTCCACATTCACCATTATTCTGAACTGTTGATCCCAAGTATTTAAATTCATCCACCTTCACTAACTATACTCCCTGCATCCACACCATTCCTCTAGCCTCCCTCTCATTCACACACATATATTCTGTCTTAGTCCTGCTGACCTTCATTCCTTTCCTCTCTAGAGCATATCTCCACCTCTCCAGGGTCTCCTCAACCTGCTCCCTGCTCTCACTACAGATCACAATGTCATTGGCAAACATCATATTCCACAGGGACTCCTATCTGATCTCATCTGTTAACCTGTCCATAACCACTGAAAATAAGAAAGGGCTCAGAGCTGATCCTTGATGTAATCCCACCTCCACCTTAAATGCATCTGTCACTCCTACTGCAGACCTCACCATTGTCACACTACCCTCACACATATCCTGTACCACTCTTACACACTTCTCTGCCACTCCCTACTTCCTCATACAATACCACAACTCCTCTATAGGCATCCTGTCATATGCTTACAACTAAGGGAAAACCTATCACAGATGCAAAATCCTTTGGACACCATGGTCTCATGTTTGACCCCTCCCTTAATGTCAGTCACCATCATGCCTCCATTGCAAAAGCTAAGGTTTACCCAGTTTCAGTAGCATGCAAAATCACTAAGCGCGTTACAGAACTGTCAGGAAAATATGTATCAATGTGTGTATGCTTAATGCTGATTAGGAACCAGATAAGTTAACACGTTTTTCATTCTATTTTATATGCACTGTTTTATATATAGTTGAGTTTCATATGAGACTGAAAAGATGCTTTTTGAAACTGCAGTGTGCTTTCTGAAACTTGCAAGATGCCCTCTGACCTAGTAATTGCTAGCACAGCAATATTCATGTTTATGCCTTTTGGAAATGTACTTGAGAAGCAGGTGGTTATCTGCTAGGTCAGGAGAGAATGAATGAACAATGCTATATCCTGTAAATGTAATGATCTTAAACAATCAGCTCTGTTCGAAGTATGAGAACATGTGCAGCTGCAGAAGTTTAGAGATAGTGTAGATAAAGGATTGTTAGAGAAATGAACTGCTTGCTTTGTGCTTGAATTAGCATTAGTACCTTGAATGGTAACATTGCATGTATCTAACCGGTGTTAGCCAAGGCCACGTTGTTTTCCTTAGGAGGTTTCTCACAAAAATTGATAAATCAGCAGAATTTTATGAAAGCAATTATTAGTAAATGATGATGACAAAACTTGTGATTCACTACGTCAGCTTGGTAGGCAATGTCTTATTAGAAAGTGTATAAAAATGTAAGCATTTCCTGTTTCTAGTTAGACCAACTCTGTATTAGCACGTTTTTGTCTCCTTGCTGCAAGATTAAAGTGCCTTAACCTGAACCTACCGTGTTTTGATAATTTTTAAAGTATATTTTTCCTTTGACAAGAACACATGACAGAACACATACTTATCAGCATATTTATCCATAAACTAAATTATTGCCTCTGCTTGGCCGCCCCTGCAATCTCTCAGAATACTACAGCTTTACAAAAATGTCACTCATACACTGTTTTGTTACACTTGGTGACCCTTACATAACACTGTATGCTTTTATATTCTACTAAAACCTTCCGTATTATGAAGCAAGTCTCCTTTTTTCTGTTTAGAATGAGCTATATACTTCTCTTCAAAAACTTCTGCCAACCCTTTGCTGTTAATTTGCAGACAGCAATCCCCTTTTACTGTCTTAGGTCTTGAAGTGGTGATGTGTATATTTTAGCTAGACTGCCATTCAGTATTTAAGTATGTCTTCCTTAAAATTATCTAATCAGTCTAGAATTCTTTACCTTATTTTATGAGATCCTTAACCATTTTTTCCTACTTTCAGAACCTCTTTACTCCAATATTTTGTTAACTCCTGTATATGCAACTGCAATGCAGCTTGATGCCTTCATGCATTATAAACCAAGTTCTGCAATTTCTTATTATTTTTTTAAGTTTTTCTTGTCCCCTCCAATTTTGTTATTTGAGTTTCAATTTTGCTTTCATATGTCGTTGTCCTGGCAGCTTTATGTCCTAGCCTGATTGTTGTACAAACTGAAACTCTTGCAAACATGTGCTGTACGAATCTAAACTGAATATCTTTATTTTTGTTATATTTCTGATTAGTTTTCCTGGCTAACAAAGTGAAAGAACTGATTGTTACCACTGAAGCAGTGGACGTATTTATTTATTTATATTTTGTGTGTTTGTTTAAAAAAAATAAAACTACTACGTAAGTGAAACACTCAGTTCTTTCACTTTATTTCCCTGGGACACTCAACAGTAGCTTACACCCCCCCCCCAACCCCCATCACAGACTGTTTCCAAAAGTTTAACCACTACCCTGTAAGTTTGCTTCATTGCTAGAATAATAGGAGAACAGATGGAGTAAAGTTACCAGTGCTTTCAAGACCTGAGGAATCCCTAGCATCTGACAGATGATAGCTTGCTAATTTAGTAATCACTTAGCAGAGCTATAGCTCTTTGCACTTGTGCGTTGGCATTCTGTCAGCATAACCCAAACCTGTTTTTTTTTTCCAAGCGTTCAAGAACGACCTAGGAGCACTGTCTCATTTATTGACTTGCTCAAAGTCACATGTTTTACAGATGGAAGCTGAGGGAATCAGACCCAAAAACCACAGGATGAAGCTTCTTAGCATCTCATAGCCTTAACCTTTGTGTAAACTGGTCGATTTTTATCCTCAGAACCTGCAGAAGAATTTTCATGAAATCCATGTAGGCAGAAATTGTAAAAGTGATCCCTAAAATGGTACTGTTTTGCATGAGGCAGATTTGCTTTTATAAATGCTCACAAATTCAAGCCTGCAATGTTGACACAGATGGTTGTGTAAGTCAAATGCCAAGCCAACAGATCTCTCACTGCCACTGCCTCCATTTATTATATAGCATTTAGTCAAGAAAATTAAGCATTTTATTTATAGGCTGAGAAAGGAAAAAATCAGAAATGGGTAAGATAGCTAAATGAGTTTTGAGATCCTTTCTTTCCACATATTTACAACAAAGAAGCCCATATATTAATGTTCATTATAAGTGTAAGGGAACTTGGACAGATTATTTCTTTTTTGTATATACAGCCTATATCATGTTGACCCTCTTTTGTTTTCGTATAAACAATGTTTCTCAGAAATATATTTCTAATGAGAAATTATAGGGCGATTTCTGTTACCCTCATAGGCTGGCCCTACCAAAGCTGTAACCAGCCCATAAATTAATATATGGTCACTCTCTAGCCTAAGTAGGTTTGGCTGATTGCGGTTTTCCACAACATTAACAATGCTATGCTGCAAGATGTTGATAAATGAATGAAGGAAGCCTACTAATTCATAAGCTACAATGCAGTTCCATCTGAAACAGCTGAATTTTGCTACATTTGTATATTTGGTGCGTACCTTGGTCTCATGTGGGAAGACAAAGTTTTATTTGAGCAGCATACATGGGAGATGAAGGAATTAATGTTAGAACTGCAAGGAATGCTTTGCACCTGTGGAGCAGAAAAACTATCTGTTGTAAACAAGTTTCCAAATGAAATGTTTGCAAACATACTTGGCTGAAGTGACTACCATGTGACAGAAAAGTTGATGGGTCAGCTATTTAGACTGAATCTCTTCACTGCTTACACTTCAAGATCATGGTGCTGAATATTAAATATATTTTCAAAGAGAGGGCAATGGAAGAGAGCCTGCTGTTCCCTTGTAACTGTGGTATTATGAAAGAAGGATAGAGCAAACTAGGTAGAGGAGGCCAAAAAAAAAACATTCTATTAGGTCTTATAGGACAAACAAATAGGCTGTAATTTACTTGATTAATAAAATAAGCCCATATGAAATAGAAATAAAGAAAAGATAATCACCAATATTTAAGTTATGTAAGAGTGCAGGTTTATTTAATACAATATTTATAAAAACATGTTTAGCATATTGTTCTGTATTATGCACCTGTACAACAAGCATGCATTACCTGGAAAGTGAATATGATCAGGACAGTGCTACCAAGAAATGAAGATGTGTATCTAAAGGTGAAAGGGGGAAAATAATACAATCAGGGGTGTACATCTCAAAGCTTTGAAAAGCAGAATAACTTTGATTTTAATCTGGACTCTGCATCAGGTAGAAAATACATTTGGTGGAATATACACTAAGAAAACATGTAGCAACTGAATAAACGGGTCTACTTCGGGAGACCGAACCGACGATTCGCCGACACGCGGGAAGAGGAGACTAAACGACCGACAGGTAGGTTCACCGACAGGGAGATTCGCCGACAGCGGAAAGACCGACAAGGGAAATGTGCGATCGTTACATGATGAGTGTGCGACAGTGACGGAGTTAGGAGCGGTCAGGTAAGTGTGCGAAATTGTGGGATGTCGGGTTAGGCTGTGGGACAGGTGAGTGTGTGTTTGTGTCGGAGGTAGGGTTCGGGTTAGGTAAGTGTGTGATAGTGAGGGACTGTAGTTTTGGGACGGGTTAAGTGAGTTAGGGTTAGGGTGCAGGTAGGTGAAGTGTGCGATGGTGTTGGTGCTTGGGTTAGGGGTGGGTAAGTGAGTTAGGGTTAGGGTGCAGGTAGGTGAAGTGTGCGATGGTGTCGGTGCTTGGGTTAGGGGTGGGTAAGTGAGTTAGGGTTAGGGTGCAGGTAGGTGAAGTGTGCGATGGTGTCGGTGCTTGCGTTAGGGGTGGGTAAGTGAGTTAGGGTTAGGGTGCAGGTAGGTGAAGTGTGCGATAGTGTCGGACGTTAGGGTTAGGGTTTAGGTTTAGGTTAGTGGATGTGTTGTTGTGTGCTTGTGTATTTGGCGTATTTTGTGTCGGTGTTTTGTTGTTCGGTATGTTGCGGTGTCGGTGTGGTGTGTTGTCGGTTGTTTGGGGTCGGGGATGTGTGTGTCGGTGATTCGTACGTTCGGTGTATGAAAGTAGACCCGAATAAACACATATGCCATCTTCTGAAAAAAAAATGTGTCATGAAAGCATGTGGAAATATTGGAGACAGAGCGCAGCAGGGAAGTGACAAGAAAACAAGTCAATCAACAGTAAAAGGATGACAACTACACCATGGAAGAGGCAGGCATGGCATAAGTAACAAAAAAATATCAGTGTGATAGTCTGATGGGCAGGGCAGGTGGCAAGGTCACCAAGCAGAGACCACTGTAGGACTGGGAAAAGGTGCTGTGCATGCTGTGGCCCCAGTTACAAAGCAGAAATGAAATAAGGATGATCAGAAGGCTAAGGAAAACACTTATGGAGTTGCTCTGATAGTTGAAAATAATGGGAGGAGATACTCAAGATGCAAGACAGCTGATATTTACGAAGCCAAAATAGACAGACTACGGGAGTAAGCAATGTACTGAATGAAGGGGAAAACTGGAAATAGGTAGGAGATTGATGAAATTGCATCTTGAAAGGACATACACAATGCAGTTATGTGAGGTACGGACTATGGCGTGTGCAAAGCACAAAAGGTGCATAATGGAGTATGAAAGAGGATGCTGACATGTACAGTGATAACATCCAACCCTCTTCGGTGTCATAAGCAAGCACGATACCTACAGTATGCATGACAATGATATGAATAGTAGTCATGCAGAGAGCGAGAAAGAAAATGTATGCAGTGTGCACAGCTAGGTATTTTGTGCAAAGAGGTGATGCATGCAATGGTAATGGGCAGTGCAGCTCAGGTGAAATTGTCTGAGAATTTTAAGTGTATATTTATGATTTGGATGGCATTGTACCTTGGAACCTAGCAGTATAACATGAATTTCACTATACAAGAGTAACCAAAAATAATATACAAAAGGGCAAGCAGAGAACAGGTGATGTTATGAATGAGGACCTGGATGACAGCAAGCTGATGAGTGTGCACAGTGGTGAGCAGATAATAGCACACATACAGCAGAAGATGCAGAGGAATGGTATCTGTAGCTGTAAACACATAAATTTTAATGGACACAACAATACAAGGACTCTGCTTGGATACTGGTATGATTCAGTTATAAAGCAAACATGATGCAAAATGCCAGTATAGGCAAATAGCTGCATAATGTGTCATATTCTTAGCACATTCATGAATAAAACAAGCAAAAGAATGGGGCATCAATGTGCATACAGTCAGCATAACCTACATGCAAAGATACACCAACACCTTCCTGAATTACCAGATTATGTTATGACCAAATGTATGCAACATGTCAGGGAATAAGTGTGAGCTAAGTAGATGGGAACATGTATGAACCAGGAAACCAGGGAGCACACATAGAATTATGTTGAGGTAATGCAGTGTATGCTTTCAACATCTACAAGTTGCTACAAAAGCAGACAGACATCCTGAAAGAAGCATATTAGGTGGGTGAGTATACATTGGCCAAATATTGGTTTACTATAGGTCACCTCAAGGATGTGAAGAAGTAACTGAGATAGGACTTGAGGGGCCAGGAATGTCACAGAATAAGCTAGTAAGGATGATGGTCTGTTAATTCATGATCCGAAGTATGCAGTTATACTACTGTTATGGCACATGAGAAGTATTATAAGACACTAAATATCAGGCCCACCAGCAGAGCACGGAGCTGTAGAGCAGTAACAACATGGCAGCCAGTGGTATCATGTAAAACGCTGCATGGAAACAGATGTGCAGCAACAGTAGCATGTAAACATTTTTGTTCAGTGGTCTAACACTGATGGCCACATAGGCCAGCATTCTGAGGTGCATACGAATGTGTACACATGCATACAGCTGACAGCAGTACCACATAACACGACAGTGGCATAGCGTAATAATAATCCATGAGTGGTATGGACATTGCTTGGTTTACCCTCATCTGGGATTGTACTATCACAAGGGGCAAACTGAAGGGATCAAAACAAGCATAATCACCAGCCAGAAATGGGTTATTGCTATTATAAAATGCCATTATTTAAAAATAAAACATTATTTACTCTTTTAAATAATATAATTCTATTTGTAAATGTCTTGTCTGCACTACAGTGCATCCTGTTGCCATCTTGAATAGTTGAGAGTGACTTTCTGATATTATCTGCATACACTGGACATATCCATGCTGACTTTTGCACACTGCATTAATTTAAGTGCACTTTCTGACACTTTTTCTTTTAATGGAGTCACAGGTGTGCATGTGTCATACTGTTTATATGAGGACACTTGGGGGGTTCTGATGCCCTTTGGATGAGTTTTGTTAATTTTTAAGCATTTCAGATTTTTTTGCTATCTTTTCAGTGTGAAATGCTGGCTTTATAATTGGTATGCTGATTGCAGTGTCTAAATGGTGTACCCATTTCTCAATGTTCTTTATTTTTCATTGTATAATTAGATGTATATCACATTGTCCAATGTGCAATTCTTGTACAGCATTGACACAAACACTGTACCATACATGTCATCTGTGTATTGACAATACAGTATCTTATTATCACCTTTAAAGATGTGCATAGTTTTGGCTTGATCAGATCCGCAGTGGCAGCACACCTTAGTGTTGTCACGTGCAAGCCTCCCCAGAGTAACATTTAATGAAGAGGCCAGCATGATCATCCACCACCAAACCACTGTGGAAAAACTATATTAGATCGAGTCAGTATGCAGCATAGCATTGGTAGAGGATGTGAACATTATGTTTACTGTTTCATGGCAGTTCACAAATTGTCCAAAGCTTGTATAGCATGCATTAATATATATGAGGAAAAGAAAAATGTATTAATGGCATCTGTGGTATGACAATACATTATGAGACGCAGGCATATATGCATGCACCTGTGGCATGACAATACATTATGAGACGCAGACATATATGCTGCCACAACACAGCATGCTTTTTGATAAATGGGAATGGATTAATTCTACCTTAACTTATGTACACACACACTATACACACACTGAGCAGAGTGGATAAGAGTTGTTGACCACAGCTGTTAGCTGAGATATATAAGTATCCTGTTATTTTTTCGATTATTTATACAGATTATTGTTTTTAACAATTAATATATAGCACTTTTATTGTCTGCTTTTTAGTCTTCAAGTGTATTTTATTGCTATTAACTAATCTGCACAAGTAACTGATTTGTCTGCAGTTAAAAGCATTCTGTATCTTTACAAATCTTTACCTGTTTGTGGCTTTATCTAGTGCTACTGGCTGTAGGCTATTGTTTCTAGCTGAAGCCTCTCTTTAACTTGGCTAGATTGTGTTAATAGTCTGCTGAGTGGGGGCTGGTTCTTTTGTATTCTTGTAAAAAAAAAGTTGTTCTTCTGGTATTTAACCCCTAACTTTGATAGGGTTTCTATCTATACACAGTGAGCAGAGTGGATAAGAGTTGTTGACCGCAGCTGTTAGCTGAGATATATAAGTATCCTGTTTTTTTTTTATTATTTATACAGATTATTGTTTTTAACAATTAATATTTAACACTTTTATTGTCTGCTTTTTAGTCTTCGAGTGTATTTTATTGCTATTAACTAATCTGCACAAGTAACTGATTTGTCTGCAGTTAAAAGCATTCTGTATCTTTACAAATCTTTATCTGTTTGTGGCTTTCTCTAGTGCTACTGGCTGTAGGCTATTGTTTCTAGCTGAAGCCTCTCTTTAACTTGACTAGATTGTGTTAATAGTCTGCTGAGTGGGGGTTGGTTCTTTTGTGTTCTTGTAAAAAAAAATTGTTCTTCTGGTATTTAGGCCCTAACTTTGATAGGGTTTCTGTCTATACACAGTGAGCAGAGTGGATAAGAGTTGTTGACCGCAGCTGTTAGCTGAGATATATAAGCATCCTGTTTTTTTTTCGATTATTTATACAGATTATTGTTTTTAACAATTAATATATAGCACTTTTATTGTCTGCTTTTTAGTCTTCGAGTGTATTTTGTTACTATTAACTAATCTGCACAAGTAACTAATTTGTCTGCAGTTAAAAGCATTCTGTATCTTTACAAATCTTTATCTGTTTGTGGCTTTCTCTAGTGCTACTGGCTGTAGGCTATTGTTTCTAGCTGAAGCCTCTCTTTAACTTGACTAAATTGTGTTAATAGTCTGCTGAGTAGGGGCTGGTTCTTTTGTTTTCTTGTAAAAAAAAAAGTTGTTCTTCTGGTATTTAAGCCCTAACTTTGATAGGGTTTCTGTCTTATGTACACACACACTATACACACACTGAGCAGAGTGGATAAGAGTTGTTGACCGCAGCTGTTAGCTGAGATATATAAGTATCCTGTTATTTTTTCGATTATTTATACAGATTATTGTTTTTAACAATTAATATATAGCACTTTTATTGTCTGCTTTTTAGTCTTCAAGTGTATTTTATTGCTATTAACTAATCTGCGCAAGTAACTGATTTGTCTGCAGTTAAAAGCATTTTGTATCTTTACAAATCTTTATCTGTTTGTGGCTTTCTCTAGTGCTACTGGCTGTAGGCTATTGTGACCACCCTCCCGCCCAGTTGGTGTCTTGCTCTTATACTTGGTGGCTTTGCAGTTGCCCGCCCCTTCTATAAATCTGATCTGTGACAGTCCTCCCAATCTAGTGTAATTAGCTCATTCTACCTAGTACAGAGAGAACATTTGATAAGGCCTTCTGTTTCTCCTTTTTCCCTTTCAAAAAGAAAAAAAATCTTTTTTTTTGCCTGAACCTCCTTGTGTTCTGACTGTACTTCTCAAATATTTTGGAAATATAGAGTATATTTCAGAGCATTTATTATAACTGTAATTGCCTTAATATTGCTACAACTCAAGTGCTCTAGGTTGCACTGCATCTAAAGTGTTTGTGTGTTTTAGCTGCTTTTCTGTATATATAGACTTCTCTGTTTCTTTAACTAAATAAGCTCTGCAAGGTTGTTTTATTGCATTCCTGCCTGTATTTCTGAGTTTTTTTTTGCACTTTTAAAGTTTGTTTTTGCTTAGTTTAACTGGTAGGCTACACACTCAAGTGTGCTAGCTGAATTAAAGCATTTACTGTGTTTCTGTACCTAATTTCTGCTACTTTGTAAAAAAAAAATAAAAAAAAAACATTGTTTCCCACCTTTACTGAACTACAATAGTCCAGTCTTTAGGTATCGCTGATCTCTGGGCTTTGTCATAGTTCCTGTGTTGCCCATATCCTTATTTGGATAGGAGGAAGCTTTTTTGTTCACCAGTGAGAGTGGAGAGCTCTGAGCAGCCTATCTGTCCCTTGAGGAGTGTTTCCAGCCCAGTGACCTTTAGCTTATTGGCTGTTTTGGGCCATTTCCTATCTCTTTCTAACCCCTTGATTTAAAGCCAGCTTTAGCGCGCTTTTGCACTTGTAATTTAAAGTTTGTCCTGTTTGTTGCATTTACCTGTTGAGGCTACACACTCAAGTGCACTAGCCTGTGTTACATATTTATTGCATTTTTCTGCTGTTTGTTGCAAAAAAGAAAAAAAAATTATCCTTGTTTCCCATCTTTCCTGACCTAGAGTAGTCCAAATACAGGCTTTGCTGTATTCTGGACTTTTGGAAAGTTCCTGTGTTGTCCATTTCCTTTCTTGGATAAAGGGAGGTTTCTTTGTTCACCAGTGGCAGTGGGGAGCTTAGAGCAGCCTATCTATCCCTGGAGGAGTGTTCCCAGCACAAGAATCTGGTAGTCTATTGGCCGTTTTGGGCCAATTTCTAGCTCTTTCAAGTCCCCCTGTATAAAACCCACTTTGGCGCGGTTTGTGCACTTGTTACTACTCAGCCAAGCTCCTTGTAGTCCTGCAGAGTGGTGCTAGCAGCAGAGAGGCTAAAAGAGCGACTGCTAACCTGATAAAAGTGTTTTTTTCCCCTGCTACTACCTGGGCGACTGTCCGCTCTAGGTAAACTGCAAGTATTTCTGCTTCTTGAACTGTTTTAAACTGTTTAAAGTTGTTTTTTTACCTGCACTTTTAAAGTTTGCCCTGTTTGTTGCATTTACCTCTTGAGGCTACACACTCAAGTACGCTAGCCTGTGTTACATATTTATTGCACTTTCCTGCTGTTTGTTGAAAAAAAAAAATTATCCTTGTTTCCCATCTTTACTGACCTAGAGTAGTCCAAATACAGGCTTTGCTGTATTCTGGACTTTTGGAAAGTTCCTGTGTTGCCCATTTCCTTTCTTGGATAAAGGGAGGCTTCTTTGTTCACTGGCAGTGGGGAGCTTGGAGCAGCCTATCTATCCCTGGAGGAGTGTTCCCAGCATGAGAATCTGGTAGTCTATTGGCCGTTTTGGGCCAATTTCTAGCTGTTTCAAGTCCCCCTGTATAAAACCCACTTTGGCACGGTTTTTGTGCTTGTTACTACTCAGCCAAGCTCTTTGTGGTCCTGCAGAGTGGTGCTAGCAGCAGAGAGGTTAAAAGAGTGACTGCTAACCTGGTAAAAGTGGTTGTTTTCCTGCTACTACCTGGGTGACTGTCCGATCTAGCTAAACTGCAAGTATTTCTGCTTCTTGAACTGTTTTAAACTGTTTAAAGTTGTTTTTGCACCTGCACTTTTAAAGTTTGTCCTGTTTGTTGCATTTACCTGTTGAGGCTACACACTCAAGTGCGCTAGCCTGTGTTACATATTTATTGCATTTTCCTGCTGTTTGTCGCAAAAATGAAAAAAAAATTTCCTTGTTTCCCATCTTTCCTGACCTAGAGTAGTCCAAATACAGGCTTTGCTGTATTCTGGACTTTTGGAAAGTTTCTGTGTTGCCCATTTCCTTTCTTGGATAAAGGGAGGTTTCTTTGTTCACCAGTGGCAGTGGGGAGCTTGGAGCAGCCTATCTATCCCTGGAGGAGTGTTCCTAGCACAAGAATCTGGTAGTCTATTGGCCGTTTTGGACCAATTTTTAGCTCTTTCAAGTCCCCCTGTATAAAACCCGCTTTAGCGCGTCTTTGCGCGATTTTGCGCATAGCACAGCATCGGGCAGCACTGCTTAATTGGGTTTAAACCATTCCCGGCTCCACAAAGTCTGCTCTTCACTTTTTCCCTTAGAACTGATCTAGTTCTCGTAATAAACACCCTATTCCCACTCTAAAGCCTGGCACTTGCTCACTAAAGCAATTATATAAGTCAGCACTAAAAAATTAAAAGCACTACACCCTCACAAACTCCCCTTGAGTACTTTGTTCCCCATTGGCCCTTTTTGCAATTATAAAGGAATTCCCAATACTATTCTAGCATGTCCAAAGGTCAGTTGTCAATCTCCTCTCCGGTCCAGCTGGTGAATCTGCAAATCTTGAGGCAATGTTACAACTGCCTCATGTACACAGACAACCCTTTCCTCCTCCCAACAAATTCCAACACATGTGAGAGATGAAACCATATAGCCAAACTGGAGGCTAAGCTCTCTCAACTCAGTACTGGTGTAACCAGTCAGGAGGAGAAGGAAACCACACTCACTACAATTCCAGTCTCACATAGACCTACCACGACAGCAAACCAAACACATAAACACACAAAAACATACGCGGAGGCTCTAAATAAAAATCTGCCTAAGCAGCAGAGACCTCCAAAGCAGACAGCCAAGCAACCGCTACCCCAAAAGAAAACTCAAGCAACACATAGCTCACAAAGCCAGTGTGCCGAACAGTCACAGCCCTTAAGGCTAAACAACACACCTGATACACTTGTAATAGGTGACTCTATCATCAGGCACACTGATGTCCCGCTCACCAGGCTGAACAAGGAGAAAGTCACGGTGAGCAGCCTGTCGGGTGTTAGGATCCGCCACATAACACAAGCACTCAGGTCACTCCAAGGCAAGTACAAATATGACTCAGTCATTGTCCATGCCTATGTGAATGACCTGAGACGTACCTCCCTGGACTACATGAAAAGAGACATAGAGGAGCTCTCTGAGCATGTAGCCCAGGCTGGTATGACCCTGACCTTGAGTAGCATCTTACCCTCACCAAGAATGATGCCACAATATGAAGACAAGATGATCAATTTCAACAATTGGCTTAAGTATTGGTGTCATTCAAAGGGGATCCAATGCCTGTCTGCCTGGGATGACATGCTCGACAAGCCACGATGCTTCGCTAGGGACGGCTTGCACCTGTCACCCCTGGGCTTTCGGATATTGGCAAAGGCTCTTGCCACCCCCATAGTGCCTTTTTTTAGGCAAGGCTCAAAAGACAAACCCACCTCGATAGGCATCACGAGGGATAAGAAACTAAGAGTAATGCTACTCAATGTCAGAAGTCTACACCTCAAGATGCACGCACTCGAAACTCTCCTTAGCATGGAGAACATCAATATCTGTGCAGTAACAGAAACCTGGTTCAAGGCTCCCGAGAGCACCCCAGCACTACCAGGTTATACCTCATACCATGTTTTTCAGCCCCAAAACTTGGACCGAACCATAAAAGGAGGGGGAGTATCAATATCCGTCAAAGATACCCACACCTCCAGGTTGGTGGCACAGCACGAAGCATCAGAGACTACCCATGTGCAACTAACAGTGGGTAAAACTGCCTTCCAGTTTATAGCCTGCTACAGACCACCCTCCCAAACCCAGGAACCCCACTCGGCCTTCCTGAGAACACTGGAAAATATGAAGTTCTCTCCAAACACCATTATATTGGGCAACTTCAACTACCCTAACATAGACTGGGAACATTACTCTAGCTCCAACACCCTAGCCCGAAGGTTCCTAGAATTTATAAACTCAAATGCTATGGAACAACTTGTTGCCACTCCCACAAGAGGGGAAAACATACTGGACCTGATCATCACCAACTTGGGGACTCTATGCTCCAGACCAGAAGTGTATCCCTCACTGGTAAGATCAGACCATAAACTAATCTCACTAGATATTCACATCCCGACCGCAGCCCCTGCCCAGAAAACCACAGTGAAAAACTTCTCTAAAGCAAATTTCACACTCCTCAAAACCAAGGTGGAATCTTTCAAAGCCTCTGGGCCTGTGGAAAATACGGCCCAGACCGCAGAATCCTTTATAAACGCATTCTATGAACACCTTCAGGAATGCATGGATCATGCAATCCCAAATAAAACCAAGACCCAATCCTCCAAAGTTAGGCGTCCTGTCTGGTGGACCCCAGCCATAAACAAACTATACAATAGAAGGAGGAAGCTACTATGTGACAGAGCAAAATCCCAAAAAGGGAAGGCATCTCTGATCAGTATTAGCAAAAAACTATGGGCACTCATAAAATCATCTAAGGCCAGCTTAAAGAGAAAAATTGCACAGGACACCAAGGATAATCTCAAGGCTTTCTTTAGTTATGTTAGGAACCTGGGAGGGAATTCCCAGATATGCTCAGAATTAGTCCAAAATGACAAAAAATACACAGAACCCACAGACATTGCCAACATCCTAGCTGACAGGTTCAGCGCAAACTTCTCCCCCCCTTCCCCACCAAAAGGGCAAATATCTATCCCAGCAGAGTGCTGCCCCCCTGACATCTCAGATGCTCAGGTAAGAGCCACCCTCTCCAAAGCAAAAAACACATCAATGGGACCAGACGGTGTCCCGGGCTGCATCCTACATGAACTCCAAGAAGAACAAAACCCAAACATAAAACTACTGTTCAATCTCAGCCTTACTACAGGATATGTACCCAAAGAGTGGCTTACAGAAACAGTGGTCCCTCTCCATAAAGGTGGTGCCTCAATGGATCCTGGAAACTATCACTCCATAAGCCTGACTAGCTTGGTCTGCAAAGCTATGGAAAGAATCATCATGGACCTCATAAATAAAGATATTGGGGACCTACAGACACTGGATCCTACCCAGTTCGGCTTTGTTAAGGGCAGATCCTGCCTCTTAAACCTGGTTGATTTCTTTGAAACAGTCACCAAGGCCATTGACGAGGGGAAGGTGGTCCACACAACCTACCTGGACCTTGCAAAAGCCTTCAATACAATACCCCACTCGGGCATTATAGATAAGCTCACCAGCTTAAATATAACCCCCTATGTCACTAGATGGGTTGCAAACTGGCTCAAGGACAGAACCCACATGGTCAGAATTGCTGGAGCCATGTCAGACTCCAAACCAGTTACAAGTGGTGTCCCACAAGGCTCAGTCCTGGGACCACTCTTGTTTGGTATATATTTCTCGGAGGTACAGGCTAACATGGAAGGACTGTGGCTGACCAAGTTCGCAGATGACTGCAAACTGGGTGCCATAATCAACTCTCCAGCTGACACAAGCATCCTACAAAAGGGCCTCATAGAAACAGACAACTGGTGCCAGCGCCATGGTCTCAAGCTAAACGCCAAAAAGTGTATAGTCATCCCCTTTGGCAAAAACAAAGTGCCCACAACTTACCACATAGGTGGTAATCCATTAAGTATGGAAGAAGTAATTAGGGACCTGGGGACCCAAGCTGATAGCAATCTCTCATCTGACAACCACGTGGCCAAAGTGGTTAGAAAAACATTTTATATAGCCCACCTAGTCATGAAGGGATTCACATCTAGATCAGGGGAGGTCATCTTGCCTCTTTACTCATCCCTCATCAGGCCCATAATTGAGTACAGTGCCCCTTTTGTGATGTACCTTACCAGACACCTGCAGCAACTGGAAAGACCCCAAAAGTACCTCACCAAGAGGATCAAAGGGCTCAAACAGATGCCATATGCTGCCCGGTTAAAGAAACTCCAGATCTAATCAGTGGCATACTGCCTGCTCAGAGGCGATCTGTGCCTGACGTACAAAGCCATGTCCAACCTGGAATTAATGGACTTGCTGCACCTCAGAAAATCCAAATCCCATCGAGCTACGTGCTTGAGAGACTTGAACCTCAGCACTGAAATAAATAAATAAAGGAATCTTGATGAGTGGATGGGAGATAGTAGGTTTACCCCGGTATCACTTCTGTGTCACTGTTAGACAGAGGCACAGTATACTAACCTCGAAAAAGGGCATAGCAAAATTCATTTAAAATGGGTGGCGAAAGCCAAACACACTCTGGCTAGGCTTATAAATGCCCTAGGGCAGATAGCCTAGTATGAACCTATGAACACACACACACACACACACACACACACACACACACACACACACACACACACACACACACACACACGTGTACATGCACACATAATCGTAATTAATACATGTGTGTTTCAGTCATTCTGTGCCTTTTAGGGGTTGTGACTGCAGGCTTTTAGTCAATGCATTTCTCTGCTAGATATGCAGGCGAAAATTTGTTCTGTGATATTGTTATGACTACTCATTTGACAAACCATGACCTTACATTGTTTATACACAAAGGCAAACTGCTTCTGTCATTAACTAATGTTTATGGCAGTAACACTGGAGATGCAGATGTGGTAATAGGAGTGTAGGATTTTAAGGTCATGCATGGGTTAACTATGTACATACAATAGGCATATAGACAAAATAAGATCTGTGGATTATATACAAAATGGACACTGCATAAAAATTGACACTGATGTATTTATCTGAGCACCTGTTGGCTGAATCTGAGCTGTATAAGAAAAATAATGGATTGGTCAAAGTAAGAGTCAGAAATTACAGTAATAAAGATCATATGGTCATAGGGTATACAAGATAAGTTTGACCAGAGGCCATGTGCATCTTGCCAATGCCAACCCTCAAGCTCTATTACCTTCTACAAGGAAGGTGGCACTTGTAAGCCCCAGGGCAAATTTAAGAGTACCTACCCAGCTGTCTAAGCTATATTTGATGGATGAGAAGATCACATTGTTTGACATGCAGGGAAAATCCACTCCAAAACAATTAGAGGCACCGGGTGATGAACCTATCTCTTAATCTAGTTTTATTTATTCCTTGATGAAGGTTGAGATCTCTGGTTCTGGTACTGGCTGCACAATTTGATTTGTCAAGGAGAAGAAAGTCAATAAGAATTGGACCTCTAAGGGCACAATAAACTAGGCAAAGGTCTCCCCTCAGGAGTAAGTATGACACTGAGTATATGGACAAAGAATGCAGTCTCTCCAGTAGCAGGGATTTTGAGACTAAAGATCTGTTTTGGTACATTTTTTCTGTACTCCTTCCAGTTCAGGTAATGGTCCTTGAGTATATAAACAAAAAGAGTTGCTATTCTCTAGGACAGGTCTTGTAAAGGATTTGAATACCATTATTAGGTAATCTTCACCCTTGTTAATGTTCATAAGATATGTCTCATCTTCTTCAAAGCCCGACTACAACAGATTTTGTATGATTTTCAAAAGATAAATTTAAAGAAATCATAACACCCAAATCTTTATACTGGTCTACTTCCCTTAAAGGGACATTAGCCAAGTAAATGGAATTTTGTGGTACTCTTTTGGTTAATACATGATGTTGCATTTTTCAGTACTAAACTGTAAACCTATAGATGCAACCCATGCCATCAATGTATTCATGCAGGTATTTAAAGTATGGTGATCCTTTTCATTTTATAACATAAAAAAACAATTTTGCAGTCATCAACATATTTCTAAAACAAAAAAAATCTTTGTTTTCTGGAATAGTTGAAAATGCCATTTTGAACAGTACAGGTTCCAGGACTGAACCGTGGGGAAAAGCAGAGTGTACACAAATGAATGTAGACAGTGTACCTCTAAATTTAACACATCAAATCCTGTTAATTCGCCAGCCTGTAATCCATCTCACAATATAGCTGTTTACATTTAGTTTTTGCAAACAGTTATTAATCACATTAAATGACAAATTATCAAAAGCTTTAGATAAATCTAGAAATATAACACAAGGTGACAAATCCTGCTCCAAGACTTCAAATTAGTTAAAGAAGCTTTACCCTTAGTGAAGCCATATTGTTCTCTACCAATAATAGAAAGATTTGTACCCGTTTTATACAATAATTCAGTCAACCCTCTCTCAAAACGCTTACTCGGAATGGAAGTTAAACTTATTGGTCTATAATTTTCAACAAAATCTTTCTTTTGATTTTTGGAAATAAGGGTTATATGAAAGACTTTCTACTATTCTGCTACATATCCCTGAATTAATAAAACTTATTGAAAAGTTTATGTAGAACAGGAATAATGTGCTCTTGATATTAATTATTAATATGTCAAGAATAATATCTGGACCCACTGAGGATATATTTTTGATTTCATCGAAATCATATGAGCTTGAGTTCTCAGTAAATAAAGGACACATTAATTATTAATTGATTACAATCTTTTCTAAGAATAGCATTGTCATAATTTGACGCAAATCTTTTAAATTCATTGGAACCCAAGGGTAGCAAACTTCACAGTTGTTTTATTTTAAATATGTCAGTCATCACAGTGTGGTACTTAAGTGAGTTAATATATTTATAAAAAAATATTTTTTTTATTTGATGTGTCATGGAATATCTCAACTTTATATTTATTTTCACTCTGATTTTAGATTTTAAGTGTTTACATGTTTGATTATAGATTCTGTTATTCCCAATATATGGGTATCTTTTTATAAAAATATAACTTTTTTTTTTAATTTCTTCTTTCTAAGAGTTCTTCTCAATCCTTATTCCAACATAAGGACTAGTTCCCATTTCGAGTATAAGTAGTTAATGCTCTTTTTCCATTGGAAAATAATAAAACTACAAGTAGTTGATATACAAAAGTCAAGGAGTATGACATAATTAATCTTTTCTAATCTCATTCTTGAATAGTGTATATTAATTTATTATAATTGGTCAAGCCACAATTATATTAACAAGCTTTTCTTATTATTAGTTGTAAACTTAAGACCCAGTTTTATAGAACTGAGATCAGATAATCTGAGAGGCATAATTACCTTAACATCCACAATTAAGTTTGGAGTATTTGTAATAGCATAGTCAAACATATTTTCTATAGTGATTTAAGAAATAAGCTAACTCATGCCATTAATCAGTATCATATCCATAAATTCCTGTTTAAAATGTGTTTTCTTACCTAAATCTTCCCAGGATATTCTAGGATAATTAAAATCATCCATAAGTATAATATTGTTTTATTCAAAAATCCTTTCTAAGGTGCACAAGTGTTCATAGTGCTTACTATTTTCCATACTTGGGGTATGCTAACACAGTATAATATAAATATCATTATTGCTCCTGTTATCCTTAATCTGGGCAACTATACATTCAGGTAGACATTTAACCAGAGAAGATGAAATAGATGTGTGAATTCACACAGTGACCCCTCCACCATTACCATTTTCTTGAAGGCATTCATATTTAATGTAATCTTTTATTTGGAAAGAAAAGTACTCCATGATTCAGATATTGCATTTATTTGGTACATTTCTTTATATATTAATCTGGTTAAGTCATTACATTTATCCCCCAAACTCTGGGCATTACAGAGATAGCACTTCAGAATAATTCCAGGTCTGTTGTGTATTCCAAATGACTGCCCAATGTCTTTTACCCTAAGAAACACTTTAATCTGAAGCAACAGAAAAATTAAAACAAACTGAAATAGATAAAACAAAATCCACATCAGCAGAACCAGCAGCAAAAAGTCCAATGTTAAGTGTTTTTTAACATCCACTTTTCGTTCAAAAAAAAACTGAACTTCTTCAGACAGACATCAAAAGGTAGCAAATGTAAAAAAACTCCTTAAATACACAATTAACAACACATGATACATTTGAATGGACCAACCAACTGGTTGAAACTCACTGACATCAATATGTGGGAAAAAGCTGATCTCAAAACTTCTTAAAGTACTACTGCATACAACAGTCAAATCCACGGAAAATGTGTTTTAAAAACAAAACAAAGTGGAAATATGTATGAACATAATATTTAAAATGTTTAAAACCAAAAAACGTAGTATATAAAACCTTTTTAATGACAAAAGGTAAAAAGTAAAAAATAATGAGTGAAAAGTACTCATAATAACATTACCTCTGCATGCTTCTAAGTTTCAAAATGCAAGCTAAACTTACTCTGTCATTGAGACCTGGAAGTCTATAAGAACAGAGTTTCAGCTGCCAAATCACTTCTAGGCGCTCTAATAATAGTTGAAAAGGACCCCCCCTGATGTCAAAGGAAAGTGTTTTTTGAACGAAAAGTGGATGTTAATAAAACACTTAACATTGGACTTTTTGCTGCTGGTTCTGCTGACGTGGATTTTGTTTTATCTAAACACTTTAATCTGTTGTTTTGTTGGAGACATAGAAAGCATCATATCAATTTAGATGTAACTTATCCTGAGCAAACATTATATAATTGTAAATACAATCCCCCTAGTATCTGACTAACTTAACTCATTATAGCTGGATGACGCCTGTAGGTGCTTTTGCAGATGCATCCTAGTCACACCTCTAGGTGTCAAATATTGCCTGTTCATATTTGCATTAATGATTTTAAAGCCATGCTATATACAAAGTATTAAAATGTTTCATCTTAAAGCTTACACAATGGCAAACACAATTGTGTTGATATTTGACCTCTGTCTAGTGCAGGTAAAGAGATATTAATTGCTATCCATATAATAATTATTTATACCGTCATACATGTCATGTTTTTCTAAATATCTCTGCAACCAGCTAGCAAAGAGAGAGCTGCTTCACCTCATAAGAAAGCTCTCAACTGGATGAACAAAATATTACTAACAGTATATGTATATCTTCAGTAGTTGCCAAAATAATCTAAGTTGTTTACAAAATATTCCAAATCTAGTAGTTACTATGTTTACTGTGACTTATAGAATCCCATTTAAAACCTAGAACCTAAAGAATACTACCACTATAAAAATACTTTGTGCTGAAGACTTGGCCATTCCCTTTTTTAGTAGCCCCTATAGTTCCAGAGGTAATAACATTTGTTTGAAATGTGAAGACATAATCTGATTCTATCAAAAAGTGTAGGCTCTGCCCATTGGAAGTTACAGTACAAACCTCCAGATCTCTAGTGGAGGGAATGAATTCAATTAGTAAACAGTAGAAAGTTGCCATAACCAGTTATTAAACATATGAGCCTTGGTGAATATGTGATCTGAAAAGACGTTGAATGTATGATTTCACATAGTAGAAAGTCAGTTTTACTCATCTCAAACTGTTCAGTAATTTTCATTATTAAGCTTTTTATATGATTCAGTAGAGTAAACTGGACATTGTTTAGAGCAACGTGAATTATAAATGAGTGATATTTAGAATAAACTGTACTCAATTTTCTCACTATGTTTTTGGTGTCTACAAGTTTTAATTCTGGCAAAGTTGACAGTGTAATTACATTTTTATCAGGTTTACAGAGATGTGCTGCAATAGGCTTCAGCATGAAGTCTCTCAATATCAGCTCTTCCTCACATCTACCTTTAAGAGAAACAGTATTGTGATCAAGGTTTGGGCTATGAAGCCTCATAAACATAGCCTTGTCAATCTCCGTTGAATGCTCAACCCTACTTACTTCTCTAATTCTTTTCCTTAGTGGTACATTTTGCTTATTTGTTTATCGGAATCAAATGTTTGATTACTTTGTTCTGTATTAGTCTTTGTCTTGTCAATACAGTTAAATATAGCAACTTCAGGATAAAGTTAAGTTAGTCACAGGAGCAACTTAACAAACATCAGAAAGATTAATGTTTGTCTTGTCAATCCAATTAAGTATAGTCGTTTCAGGATTCAGACAAGTCTCCTTATTAATCACAAGAACAGCCTTTGCAGTGTCATGACAGTCAGTTATTATTAACATGTTATTATCTCCTTCTAATTATCCCCTTAGATAATCACTTTGAATTAATGGAGAACTATTAATGTCAGTTTCACTATCTTTAAAATTTGATTCACTGACATCATAAAAACAAGTCCAGATTAGGTAAAGTGTAGAAATTATTTACTTTTCTTATCAAATTTTCCTGACGTAACTGTGAATTCAAATTGATCTCAAAGGCTGAAAGCAGTTTTAATTACATCAGAAAACTGAAAGGAAAAATCATGAAAGTAACACTATCAATGAACAGTGATATGATCAAGCCAATACATGCCTACAGCATATAGTGAACATGTTTGCACAACAATTGTGCAAACTATAATAAGCACAAAAATGTGAACAAGTGCTATAAAGAAAGGGGGGCATATCTTATACACCTACAGATATGATAACTGCTAACACAAGTAAAATTAAAAGCTCAAGTTTCCTGGAACCAGACAACATATCAGTCTGACCAGTTTTCTAAATTAAATCATGGAGAAAGTCATAATGGATCTTACCCCAAATGTCATTCAGCTAATTCTGTTAGCTCTGGAAGATTATGTGTTTGCTAATGGGTGATCTTGTGAGATCTAGTTTCTTGAGTCTTATGATATTCCTTGAGGACACAACACTAGTACTTGCTGAAGGGCTGACAGTGCATATTGCTAAGGTTTTTGATATTATTACATGTAAGGGTATAACTGACAAATTAAATGCCTTATGTGTCAATACATATCCAGTTCAATGGCTAGTACACTGGTTAAGCAATAGGATGCAGCAGTTTTGGAGTCAGGGGAGTTACCTAACTATCCTACCAGGGGTTACCAGTGGCATCCCATTGGACTCTCAAATGTAGCCATTTCTTTTTGGACTGTTCTTCTCAGATATAAACATGTGAAATGGGCTGCAGATAATAAAATATGCTGATTACTATAAACCGAGTAACATATTTGCTAATGTTGCTGAAGTTTTTCAATGCAGTGTACAAAACAAATATCCAATGCAGTAGTAATGACCTCATCTGTAGTGTGAATAAATGTGGCATCGTGAGACTGGGTAAGAAAGAAAGAAATTATGATCTCAAATTAAATGATCAAGGAGGCAGAGCCAAGATGGCAAACTGATAGCAGCATTTTTTCAGAGCTCCATGAAACTAGTATACAAAACAGGAAATAACATTTTATTTTCGCAAAAATACTTAGAATTGATAGATGAAAGTATAAACTATATTATTAGTAACTTTGGTGAACTTAAGAAAGTTTTTTCCTGTGAAATTATAAAGAAGAATATATCATTTGTGGAGATGAGCACTTCAAATTCTTCTCATTCTGACATGGCGTTAAAAAAAGAAATGCAGCTTGTGGCATCTACTCTACAAGAACTCTCACTAAAAATGGATGATTTTAAGGAGAATTTATAAAACCTCAAGGAAAATTGTCAGAAACAAACAGATTCTCTCAAGGAACTTATACAGCAGCATCAATCCAGAATAACACACTTAGAATCATCCCTGAAAGATCTTGATAGAAGACTGAAGGAAGAAGAAAGACAGAAAGATTTTTTCATCAAACAAAACATTTGGCTTCTCAATAAAGTGGATGACCTGGAAAACAGGGAGAGAAGGTCAAATATAATGATTTTTGGCATCCCTGAGAGAGCTGAAGGAGAATATATCATTTCTTTCCAGAATACCAGGATTCCAGAGATTTTAGATTTAAAGGAGGTTTCTGTTCTTTGGTATTGAAAGGGCTCATAGATCTTTAGGAAAGCCAGTGTCAACATCCTCCTCTACTCCTCCCAGATCAATAGTCATAAAGTTTCTATCTTATTTGTACAAGGAGTTGGTCCTAAAATCTGCCTGGAGGAAAAGTCCATTAAAATTTAATCAAAACCCAATTAGGTTTGATAATGACTATTCTACCAGGGTTTTGGAACAGAGGAAAAATGCTTGGCCATTAATAAAACTGTTAAAGCAGAATAACATAAAAGCTCAGCTTGTCTTTCCTGCTAGAATAAAAATTCTATATCAGAATGAAATGAGATAATTTAATGCCCTCGAGGAAGCCACTGCCTTTATTTAAAAAAAATAACATTATTTCCTTACCTGAAGATATGGAATGGGCATCTGCATCTCTAAAGAGAGTTACTGATAAATCTTCTTGGACTGATGTTAAAAAGAAAAAAAAAAACAAAGAAAGAGTCTGATTGCTGTTCCCACTAAATCTCTCAAAGCATCTACTGTGACTGGACTTTAATTTGTTTTATACTTGCTAAATTTTCAAGTAATGTATGTCATGACAATATTTTTCTTATTGCTTTTCTTTCTCTTTTTGCTTTTTCATTTCTATACTATTTTTTTGTTCATATACAAATTAAATAACTATTTATGCTTTTAGTATATTAGTATAATATTATTGGTTTATTGAGTGATATAATTGAACAGTAAGCTATCTTTGCTTTTATGACCTTAAGATGATGTGCTTTATTTCAAATAATATATAGCCCTTTGCCCTGCTAAATGTTCTGAGTTATTACACAGGCATAGTCACTGCTTAGATTAATTTATCAAAACTGTTTTGGATACATGGGATAACAGGGCATATCTATGATTTAATATATATTAACTAGTTTTTTTAAATATTTATAACTTCTGATTGTTTCAGAATATATATTGGTACCTGTGTGAACAAAAAGCTGTTTACCAGCTTTTGACATTAATTGGGTCTCTCTGATAGTTATATGCTTGTACGTTTTATGGCACAAGGTTTTTAAATGGTTACAAGTTATGTTTCCTGTAGAGTTTAATGCTAAAGTACTGTTTTCCCTCTTATTGGCATTGAATGTTAATTTACTGTTTGGAAGTATCTGATAGTTAAACTTCGCATTTGTTACTGTAAATAAGCAGACTTTGTGACACAGTTAAAGTGAGGGCAGGAAACTGTACTGTGTAGTGTGCTGGGTGGGAAAATGTCAATTTGAAATCTAAGAAAAAGAAGTCATGTCTTACCGTAACGTTCCATCTGTGTTGTAGATCTTTGTTCATTCATTACAAATAGGACCTCGGTTCGGTCCACGGAACCGATATGGCCGTTTCCAAGCTTGCACCAGCCAAAAACTCTCAGCTAAGACCTACCCATAATGCCTCTCTCCTAGTTACTCCAGATCGAGTTTGATGCCCTTAGATAATAGATGTAGTAATAGAAAAAATAGTAGGAGGCTCTGTCTGAGCAAATACCCTAACCGGGAGTTCCTAAAGTCCACCAGGAGTCCAGGCAGGCAGGAAGATCTACAACACAGATGGAACATTATGGTAAGACATAACCTCTTTATCTGATGTTGCAAATTTTTGTTCATTCATTACAAATAGCACTGAGTCCCCAGCTTTTTGAGTCCTGGGTGGCCCTAAGGAAGGATATTCCTGAGCACCATAGAACTAAAAGATGCTCATCCCCGGAGGCCAAATCCAATTTGTAATAAGATATAAAGTTATGAGGTCTTGCCAAAGTTGCTGCTGCGCAAATATCATCCATAGAGGCTCTGGAATGAAATACTACAGAGGTAGCCATAGATCTGGTAGAATGAGCCTTTATTCTGGAAGGTAAGGCTAGCTTATTCTGTTAGTAGATAAAGATAATGACGTTCCTAAGCCAGGAGGATAAAGTCATTTTGGAAACAGGTTTACCCAATCTGGGTCCTGCAAAGGCCACAAACAATTGATATGTTTTCCTGAAAGATTTAGTCCTGTCCAAATAACAATGAAGCTGCTGATGCACATAAAGGGTGTGCAAAAGGTACTACCCTCTATTAGAATGCCTTGGGAAGAAAATCAGCAGTTCAATAGATTGGTTAATGGAAAAGCCAGAAATGACCTTGGGCAAGAAAGAAGAGTCAGTACAAAGGGACACCCTATCCATGTGGAAGATCAAGTAAAGACTCTTGACACTCAAGGCCTGCAGCTCAGATACTCTTCTTGCTGAGTTAAGTGCAACTAGAAGTAACGTTTTCCATGACAAAAATTTCAAATCACATAAATCAAAGGGCTCAAAGGGAGAGCCTGTGAGACACTGAAGCACCAGAGTTAAGTCCCATGGTTCTAAGGGAGGCTTGACCGGAGGTTTAACATATAATACTCCCTTCAAAAAGGTCATGCATAGACAGTGTGACATAACTGAAGAATTATCAAGAGCATTATGAAAATTGGCAATAGCATACAGTAGTCTAGAAGTATACAGTGATCGTTGAAGCTGAGGCTCCTACATGTAAAAGAGTAGTCAGGTATTGTAGGATCTTTTGAATAGGCATAGAGAAAGGGTCTAAGTTCTGATCTTTGGCCCAACTAGAAAATCGAGTCCATTTACTATAATAAACTTTCCTAGTGGAAGGTTTGTGTGAGGCCAGAAGAATTTCACGAACAGGAGATGGGATGTCAGGCAGCCTGGCAATTATTGGAAGTGAAGGAACCAAGCTGTGAGCTTGAGACTGTGCAGCTTCAGATGAATCAGTCCCTGAGGATGAGATAACAGGTCTTGGGAATGATCCAGGCTCCACGGGTTGTGAATCAGATGAGGCCATAGAAACGGGAACCAGACTTTACGGGGCCAGTAGGGGACAATGAGGATCACTTTGCTTCTCAACCTCTGAGCTTTCTGGAAAAATTTTGGAATGAGGGGAAGTGGGGGAAAGGCATACAGAAGACCCGGGGCCAATTGTGCATTAGAGCATCCCTTGGTTGTTTCCCCTGAAGGGGGATCAAGGCAAAATAGCTTCTGCATTTGTAGTTTAGAGGGGAAGCAAACAGGTCACAGCAAGGCTTGTCCCAGCATTGGAAGATCTGTTCTGCTGTTACAGGTTTGAGGGACCACTCATGAGGCATCAGAATGTTCCTGCTCAGATTGTCCACAATAAGATTGGAAATCCTGGGAATGTGCGTTGCTATAAGAAAATGGTTGGAAGCTATCGTCCAATGTCAAATCCTCATGGCTTCCTGACACAGGGGGTAAGACCTGGTTCCACCTTGCTTGTTGATATACCAGATGACTGACATGTTGTCTGACTGAATCGCAATGGTCCTTGAGGGTAGGGATGCATGGAATGCTTGCAACGCTAAGAGAACTGCCCTCAGTTCCAGGGCATTTATGTGCAAGTTGGCCTCCATGGGGGACCAGGTGTCTTGGACAGTCTTTCCCTGAAAATACCCCCCCACCCTAACAGTGAAGCATCCATGGTCACCATGACCGTGGGCTGGGGAAGACAGAATGGTCGACACCAAAGATTCGTTTGTGGCTTCATCCACCATAGCATTTCTTTCTTGCAATGGTTTGTAAGATGTATCATGTGGTCGACTGGGTGAGTTAGCAATGACCATTGTGTGAAAAGGAGCCACTGCAGGATTCTCATGTGCAGTCTTGCCAGTGGTACTAATGTAATGGCAGCCACCATGGAGCCTAAGAGTTCAGTACAAGACATGCTGGTACATAGGTCTAAGGAAGAAGGTCTTGGATTTGGTGTCTTATTTTCGAAAGCCTGTGAGGGGGGAGAGAAGCCTGACAGGATGTTGTGTCGAAGACCACTCCAATAAATTCCAGTATCTTCGTTGGGGACATTTGAGATTTGTCTTTGTTGATTGTAATCCCCAAGCGGAGAGTGAGACTTTGAGTGTAAGACAGGCTGCAGACTAGGAGATTCCTGGTCGGAGTGGTAAGAAGCCAATTGTCTAGATAGGAAAACACCGGAGTCCTTGTAGTCAAAGATGAGCTATCATAACTGCCATACATTTGGTGAACACTCAGGGGGCTTTTGAGAGGCTGAATGGCAGTGCCCTGAACTGGTAGTGATTGTCTCCTAGCCGGAAGTGGAGAATGTGGTAGTATGCATCCTGGAGGTCTATAGAGCACATCCAGTTGTCCCTCCCTAGGAAGGGAAGAATGGACTGTACTGTGACCATCTGGAATATTTGAGGTTGGATAAATTTGTTCAATGGACTGAGATCCAGGATTGGACTCCAGCCCCCTGTCTTTTTTGGCACTAAAAAGAACCTCGAGTAAAACCCAGATCCTGTCTGGTCTGATAGGACTGGTTGGATGACTCTTTTCCTTAGCAGCTTTTCTATTTCTAAAGCTGCTAATTCCCTCTGATTGGGTGGTACATCGGGGATTCATTTGATGGGTCTGGGAGTTAAATCAAATGGCATTTGGTAGCCTCCAGATGTTATTCTCTGCACCCAAACATCGGTAGTAATAAGATGCCAGGCTGGTAGATGCAGAGAAAAACGACCCCCGACTGCTTCCAGAGGAAAGCAATTGGGCCGCTGCTCAGGAGCGCTGGTAGGGTCTGCCGTAGAAAGAATCTCTAGTGCCCTGGTTGTGCAGACCCCCTCTACCCCAAAAGGGGCATCTTCCATATGAGTTGCCCCCTCTGCCCTGGGGGGACTATTCACCACTAGTGTCACGAAAGGATCCTTGGGATTTCTTGAACCACATCTTTCCTCCCTTCTGGTTCCTGGAATATGACCTCTGGGGGTTGGAAAAGCATATGTCCACAGCAGACAAAGTCTTTCCATATTTTTCACTACGTGCAAGTGTGTCTCGTACCTTGGGTCCAAAAAGTGCAGATTCGTCGACAGGTGCATTGACAAAGGAAGATTTAAAGGGGTCCACGAAGTCACATAACCGCATCCAAGCATTACATCTCATGACAGTGCCTGATGTGGCAGCTCAAGCTGCCCCTTGGTGGTATGAGATATCAAATGCATCGAAGAGTTTGAGATGGATTCAAGGATAGCTAGCTGTGAGCCAACAGTATCACACACCTCATCAGACAGTACCCCCACCAAAGAGGGAAGACATTTCAGAAATTAGGTCTCTTTGGAGGCGAGTAAAGTGTGCCAAATAGTTCAGCAACTTCCCCAGTCTGTCCATGGTCCAGGACTCCCTGTTTGGAGGAAGTACAGTGGAACTATCTTTTGCCAGTTCCCTCTTGGTGGCTGCCACCATGACCAAAGAATCAACTGTCAACTGCTTGGACCAGTAGGGCTGGTCTTCAGGTGTAGATAAAATTTTGTCTGGCCTCCGGGGGAGAGGTTCTACTTTGGCTGGAGCCTTCCAGGCACACTGCAGAATGAGTCACCCAGGAGGTAGATGGCTGGGCATGGAAGGCCTGCAAGAACACCAATTCCTCAGAAGAAGGGTTAGAGGACTTTAAGTCCCCCTGCTGCTTGAGGATTTTGAGAATGTCTCCGAATGAGACATCATCTGGGGGAGACCGTGGGGACCCTTCCCCCTCATCACAATCAGTGTCTTTGGTGATAGATTCCTCCGGGGAATTAAGGTGCTTCCTCTTGCACCATTTCTTCTGGGGTGGCTCTCCAATGGGATCTTCTGAGGAGGACTCCAGAGGAGGGGTTCCCTTCAAAGGGGGTTCTTGTGACTCCCATGCACAGGGTCTTGAAATAGAGGGTTGGGAGATATGCATGTCAGAGGGGGTTCTGATACTGATGTCATTGGCTCTGACTGTGAGCCTTCAGAGTGAAGAGCCCCCCCCATCATCTGAACAGCAGGCCCACCCGAGGAGGGATGGGAGCCTGGAACCGGGAGAGACAACTTCAGAACTGGGGTCACACCCCACCCTGAGGAGCCCACCTCCAGTTGAGGAGCTCCAAGAGAACTGGAAGCTGTCAGAACCATAGACATAGATGGCTCCAGCAAGAAAATCGGCACTGTGATAGGTACCAAGGTACGGGCAGTCCAAGCACTGCTCTGAGGAAACATCAGCTCCACCGCAGCCAATGCAGCAAGGTCGGTCAGTGCCAACAGGGGAAACATTGCTGTCAGAGCTGAGACAGTATGCACTGGACTGGACATTGGTACAGAGATCTCCGGGATCTGGTTAGAGGCCTGAGGAGGATAAACAGAGGAAGATGTAGTAAAAGATTCCAAGCCAAGAGGGATGGAATATCTAGCTGGAATGAGCAATCCCCTAGCTGCCAGAAGCTGGTCCACAACCCACACTAGGTCTAATTCAGAAAAACTCCTAGTGGATCTAAAGGAGGCTGCTGAAACAGAATCAGGTCTTTCTAGAAAGGGGCTAAACCTCTGCCCCAAAAACAGATCATAAGTTGTGGACTATCTTGTCCTTGGCAGGTATTCGAGTTTTGGAGCAGATGGAACTGAAGAAACTGTGGGCACCATGGCTGGGGATGGTGCCAAAGCAGGTACAGTCTTTGGAGCCAATGTAGGATCCAAGGATGGCACCAAAGTCAGTAGTGCCAGGTTGGAACCGAAATAGGGGTGAATATCATGGACAGCACCAAGGGAGAGGACACAGAGCCTGGTGCTGAGGAGGTCTGCACCGAGGGCGCCGATGAAGTACGGAGCTGACTCAGTTCCGTAACTGTGGGAGATGCAGGAACTGAGTGACTGTGTTTTTCCTTATTTTTTTGGTCTTTGGAGGGGGTGAGTCCTCCGACCCAGATAGAGCCTCTGAAAAAGGTGTCTTGAGTAAACCTTTTAAAATAAGTTTATTTTTATGTTCTGCTAGTGTCCGATTACTAAAACTAGCACAAATGTCACAGTCAGCTTTAATATGATTCATGCCCAAACAGTAGACACAACGAGCATGTGTATCCGAGTTAGGCATCTTACGTCCACACTTGTCACACTGTTTAAGTCCCAACTTAGTTTTGTCTGACAAAGTAAGGCAACAAGACTATCCTATAGAAAAAACAAATTAAGGGAGAGAATACCAAAGATGTTATTTAACAATTACCACTAGTGGTAAGGAAGGGCCTGTCAAAGACAGGAGAGAGGGATAGTACGAATAGAGGTAAAAATTTAATTACCAAGATAAAGGTTAGGAAATAGGATTAGGTTATAGGTGACCATGAGAAAAGGCTAACTTGACTTAAAAGTAAACAATTTTGAAGAGAAACTATCTTAAAAATAACAATTTTCTACTTAGCTTTGAGAGAGAGATGGCTAGCTCGTCTGACTAGGAACGTGGCAAATGAGATCCGGAGCAACTAGGAGAGGGGCATTATGGGTAGGTCTTATCTGAGAGGTTTTGGCTGGTGTGAGCTTGGAAATGGCCGTATCAGTTCCGAGGATGGAACCAAGGTCATATTTGTAATGAATGAACAAAGATTTACAACATCAGATGTGAAGCTTTCTTACTTAGCTCATGACATCATGCATTCTGTGCATGCAGATCAGATTACATTACATCTAATGTGTATATGCAAGCCTAATTGTGAATGTCAAGCCTCTGGTTAATATAGCATAGTAGGCTTCTTTTTACAAGAATTATGAGCTACACTGTCTGCAAACATATTCATGGTTCCCTTTTATAACAGTGACTATATTTTGTGATCAAATATATACAGAAATGTTATTTTTTCTTGTAAACAGTTAATTATAGCCACTATTTCTAGTGAATATACTGGAGTTTTTTATAAATGGATCTTTATAAATAACTTTCCTATGCAGTTAGCAAGTGTTTAATATAGGCTTATACATTTATAGGAAATGCTTATGACTAATGGTAATAACTGTAAGGATACTCAAACACCATACTAAATCCTAGCAAATATATGTATAAATAATTTTGATTGAACTATAATTACTTTGCATTTAATATGTTGATCTCCTTATTGTATCCTAGATATTATTTATATTTTAGATGTCATGTTTTCAGTTATTATAAAATTATCTTTTTTAGTATATTAGCACTTTATGACAGGAAAGAGCTCAGTAATATCTTTGACTTGTGCTAACACAACAAACAAGTTATGAGTTTCAGTATTACTCTATTACTGTGGTAGATATTCACAGCTATCTCTATCTTAATTTTGTCTTTGAGTCATTCTCTTTTAAGACCTGTTATCCACAGTAAGTTTTATATAAATAATGTTTTTTACTAAGTTTTGCCATTTTAACTGATGCCAGTTAATTATTATTGATTTTAGTCAGTTATTTAAACATCTGCAATTCCAAAAGTTTAGGAGTTAATTAAGGGCAAATATGTCTTATGGAATATTTCTAAAAATCTATGTTAACATCTTTTGGGAATGACAAACACTCACTATATGCTAATACTCAATTCCCGTGAAGTTTTTATTTAGTGGGAGTTTGTCATGATAAGATTTATTCAGAGGGCAAGTTAATACAAATGCTAAATGATTCTTTGATTTGTTCTGCCATTTTTGAAGTTTTTATTAGAACTAATACAGATGACATGCTTAGTTATTTTGGGTAATCATTTAGATTGTTAATAATACAAATGTTTCCTTAGTCTATTGAGCACTAAATTCAGATTATATATATATATCCTAATATGTCTCTTGATTCCTTAGTGAATGATTACTGTATACATGTTTAATGTTTCTAATAATAGTGCATGTAACTCATCTCTAAAACCTAACTGGAATTAATGACTGATAAGTTGTTTATCACTACTATTTTTCTCTTAATTTATAATATATTCTCCATTTTTTACTTTGTTTTCATGGGCTCGAACCAACAAAGGTTGATGGTTGGGACAGGTGGTCTAGCATATTTAGTTTTGTTTGCTAGACTAGGAATGTATCTCATTCCATGTATAGGGTGTATTAAAGTTTATATCAGAGTGAAATATGATAATGTTTTGTTATTTAACTGTTTTTCTAGTTTTGAAATGCCTGACACAATTGTTTTACTTTTATCTTTCATGGGGACAGTTATTTGGATTGAGATAAATAGAAATATAACTATTGATATTTTGTTGTCTATTCAGGAAGAGCATTATGTATTCAGGATTCTATTAATACAAGTTCCTTTATTATTTGTTATCTTTAAAAAATTCTAATATGGATTTAACTTTGATATCCTTAAATACTAATGACTTAAACAACCCATATAAGAGAGCCAACCTACTAAGGTATCTTAAACTAAACAAAGCTCAAGTAGTTTTTCTCCAAGAGACACGCATTAAAATAAATGACTCATTTATGTGGGACTCTAAGGAATATACAATACTTGCTCAATCTTCATATAAAAATAAGACCAGAGGAGTAAAAATTCTATGGAAAAAGACTTTCTTAAATCCCAAAATCATTTACAAACATGTAGGTAATGATGGACTCATGGCCTTAGTTATACTTAAGTTTAATAATAGAATTTGGACCCTGGTTAATTTATACTGGCTCCCGGGTATGGGGGTTGGACTAGCTAAGAAACACTTAGACTTTATTACAACTACTTCTAAAGGTAATGTTATACTAGGAGGTGATTTCAATTGTATCACAGATATTACAGAAACTACCAATAGGAAATCTCCTAGACCATTGCCCTCAGCCAAACAGTTAAAAAAATAGATATAAATGTTTAAATTAAAAGTTACCTTTAATGCTTTGGGATCAAATTCTTTACTATTCTCACACCAGGACTATAGACATGGTATCCAAACTAGAATAGATACAATTTATATCTCACAAGGTCTTTATTCTAAAATCTTGAATTTTTCAATGCAACTTTGTCCCTTTTCAGATCATAATTCCCTGTTGTTAACAATACACTTGGAATTCAATCACTTAGTTATTACTTCAAGGATTCCTTCATACATCACAAAAATTAAAGACTTTAAATCTTGGATAACTTCTGAACTTCAGCTTGTCTTAGAGATTAATTATAAACCTGAAGCAAACACAATTATGGTTTGGGATTCTCTTAAGGCCTATCTATATGGTAAAACCATTAGCTAGTACAAAAATAAAATTAAAGAATGGGACTCAGAGTTACAGCAACTCCAAAATCAAATATTACCTCTTAAATCTAATAAAACCTTAATTGCTACAGATAATAATAAGAAAATAGAAGAAGCAAATAAGAAATACAATGAAATATTATCCCATAAAACTAATTTATCTATGGAAAAACTGAAATTAAATTCTTATGCTACCTCTCCTAAGCATCTTCATAATCTATCTATGAAAGTTAAGATACAATAACAAATTAATAACATTGATAGTATCTTTCATGAAGGGAAAAGGAAAAAAGTATTGGATATAGGGGACATTCTGGAGGCTTGTAATTATCATTATGCAGAGCATCATAAAGATAAAATAAGTACAAATGAATGTGAGAATGTTAGAGAATATAGTTCCCAACATAACAAGAATTCCTGAGGAACTTAAGATAGATTTACAAAAACCTATTTCTCAAAAGGAAATTATAGATGGGATTAAAGGAAGCAAGTCTAATAAAGCACCTGGAATAGTCGGCTTAATTATCGAAATTTATAGGTTGTTCCCTTCTTCTATAATCTCTCTCCTACATAAAACCTTTCTTGAAGTTCAAACATTAGCAAATATTCCTCCTTCTTGGAAATATTCTCTAATTTCCCCTCTATTAAAAGAGAATAAGGACCTTAATCATTGCAACTCATATAGACCAATTCCTTTGTTGAATAATGATTATAAACTATTTATGTCAATTATGGACAATATATTGAAAATACCCATAGCTAAAATAATTAATGAAGACCAAACTGGTTTCATACATAACAGGCATACACAGGTTAATATTAAAAGAGTATTAACTCTGATAGATTACCTCAATAGAGGAAACCATGAAGCACTGATAATAGGTCTATATATTCAAAAGGCCTTTGACTCCTTAAATTGGGGTTATTTATTTAAAGTCTTGCAGTTATTTGATTTCCACCCTTTTTTATAACAATGATAAAGAAAATCTATGAAAATAATCTAGCATATGTCAAATTAGTCTCCTTACTTCCAAAGCGATCTAAATCACTAGAGGTACTAGACAAGGATGTCCCATGTCCCCTATCCTATTTGCTCTGGCGTTAGAAATACTTGCCATTTTACTGCATAATAATCAAAAGATAAGATGTATAAATATATATGACCAATATATATCTAAAATAATGATGTTTGCTGATGATGTCTTACTTACCTTACCCAACTCTAAGGAAGTGTTAGGTGAAGTGGATATAGTAACAACAAATTTCCAAAAAATCTCAGGACTCTCCTTCAACAAATCTAAATCAAAATATTTATTATTAAATAAAAAAAAACATACAGGTTCCAGTTAATCATATTATTGGAAACCAAGTATCAACTCTACACTATTTAGGAATAGTCCTAGACAAGAATCTAGAGGAAACCTTACAGCTTAACTATGCCAGAGCCATAGACATAATCAAGACATTAATAAGCAAATGGAATAATTTGTTTATAACATTTGATAATAGGTTACAACTGATAAAAATGGTTTTGTTACCTAAAATATTATATATAGCACAAGCCCTTATACTTCCACCAGGAAAGAAAATCCTTAAAGAAATCATTTCAACTCTGATGAAATTCCTATGCTACCCCCAAAAGAAATAGAGTGGCATATTCTCATCATATCAAAAAATGGGAACAAGGGGGATTCAAATTCCCAGAGATTGAAACTTATATAAAGGCATCTATAATTTAAATAGTGATGAATTGGATAAATCCTAGGATGATAGGAATATTGAGCTAGCAATGCTGAAATAAATGGATTTATTAACCTGGCTTAGCTGAAATCATACCTTCATTTGTATAAAGTGGGTAATAATCTCCTTTATAGCTATATTAAGATCCTGTGGCTCTACATGTGTAGGAATGTTAAGTTTTATGTAACTAGACAATTCATCGATTCAGTGGGCTCAGGATTTTTAATAACCCCATTCCTCTTCATTCTGTCCAACTGTTTTTCATTCCGTTTCTCAGGGATACTAAATTATTTTGGAACATACCTTGCTGGTAATAATGCAGGATCTAATTAAATGTATTGAATTCTTGTCAGATAGCTCAAACTAATTAAAACAAACGCTTCCTACTCATGAAACAAACGATCAGTCTCTACATATACATTATAAATTATTATCATCATGATGAAGTTCTAATAATAGAGTTAGACTTTCTTTTCCAACTATTTGAAACAGAATATTATATTTCTTATTTTTATATTCACAAGTAAGCAATTTCTGATCCACTATCTGTGCATAATGATCTGAATAAGTAAGAAGCTTGAACACAGATGGCATTAATTTGCTCTCTTGTCTACTGTTATAGATATCCATTTACTGTAAGTTACATCTTCACATAGCATGCATAGTGCATTGAGTGTCCAAAGGTAATGAAAGTCACATCTTAAGTAGATGCAAGTTGAACACCATATAATATATAGCAGTCACTGGGTTTTAATGTATATGATGTACAATTTTACATGTTATGTGGTTAAACACAACAAGCCTTTCCCTAGTAGGAAAGACGGTATATTTGTATCTTTGTGAGACTGATTCTCATAGTGCCTTTCTGCTGGTCCGGTACTATGGGGGGTAGGTTGGTACCTCCCAAGTCTATTATTTATTTATTTTTTGTTTGTTTTATTTTGTACTCTAAATGGGTATCTAAGACTACAACAGCACAGTAAAGATACAGCATTTAGTATTGCAGTACATCTTCAGTGTTTCCTGTGACACTGTTACCTCCAAATTCAAACAGACTGCTAAGTTCACACCACCAGGTGTTTTTCTCAGTCATACAGCTCTGACCTCTGCTGAATCTGGCACATATGCAAGTACAATAACTACATACATATTGGTTGTTCCCCAGTGCTTTCCCCCCCTTACTCTGACTATACTGCAGCAGTAGAAACAGCCAGCCAGCATATCCCCATAATGAGATTGGGCTGCATTGCATGTATTGGGATTTTATAAAATAGCATGCGTGTAATGGAACACCTTGGGGCAGTGACAATTGTTAAGGATAGAAAGGCCCACACAAGTCTAGCATCACATAGTGTCACTTGTCATACACTGGGTATGCTGTTTCTTCTCAGCAGTAGGCATTTACTCCTCTACAGTTCCTGGTTTGTTCTACTTTAGGAAATACATTCTGCTTTAATGGTACTACACTCTGCACAATGACCTTACACTTTTTATATTGGCTTGTTTTCCATTGCACTACTTTTTTTAAGTGAAGAATTGCTTTAAACTTCTCTGCAGCTGTTTTCTAAACCACACCTTAGAAACGTATTGCATCCAGTCTGTGTTGTGCAAAGAAAACACAATATACTGGGTTTGTTCAACCAATGTACTGCAGACTTGCTTGTCTTCTATTAAGGGAATTAAGAAAGAACCTCCATTGAAGAAGATGACATGGACTTCTGCAGAAAACAGGTTCCAAGAATAGAACAGAAAGAATAGAACTGAGGCACAGAGGCCCTGCAGGATTAAAATGATCTTTCTAAGCTGAGTTTTTTTAAGACTTTGGGGCCAAGGAATCAGGAATAGCTGAATTGGAATCAGTTTTCAGCCAATGTTTGCACTGTCTTTGATTTAGTCTTGCTGAATGTTTGCTCAAATGGGCTACATATCACAATGTGACTGTAAGAGTACTGAGCATAAATGACTGGGTGCAGTTTGTGTACCAGCAGGTTGAACAGTACAAGGGATTCAGAAATGTCTGTCTTTGGTCCAGTTTTATAGTGTTAAAATTCAAGTTAGGTACTATTTTCCTGTGGGTGGTACAAAATGTATGATTGTGAGGGTAGATATTGCAAAGGAAGCAATGTGACTTTAAAAAGCTTGAGTTGCTAAATGTTTTGAAATTAAATCTGTGCCAGAAGCAAGACTAAAGCAGGAAAAAGAATTGCAAGGCAGAACACTGGATGTGTGCTGTGAAGAATGACAACAGTGTAGGAGAAAAAAGGGCGTATAAGTTATGTTAAGTAGTTTACTATAATAAGTAAGTGTGACAGTACTAATAACACTGCCAGGAATCTACAGTGAGCAAAGATGGGCACTGGCTGAAAGTGACTATGCATTCCTTCGATAAATCTGCAATGGTGACTGCAAACAGCTTTACACAGTTCCAGTGCACCTGAAATAAGATGAGGGAAATATTACATAAGCTTGCTCAAAGGGAGAAGGGGTAGACAACAGAGGGGAATACAGCAGTGCCTGAGTAAACAAGCTTTAGAAAAGGTGACCAAAAGCACTCACTGAGCAGACTGCATGGCAGCCATTTTGTATTCTTACAATCAGTACTTTTATAGTCTTATTTTCTAAATATAATAATCATTAGTTGTCACTAGGTGTTTACTTCATTTTAGCGATTTGTATCCAGGGTTGTCCTTCCTCATTTACTGTGCCATTGCTCTAAACTCAAAAGTGCCTACATTTTTCATCATACAATGACTCTTCTTATTTTACTTAACATGTTTTTTCATTAGAGAACATTCATTTTTCTACACAATGCTTCTGTTCATTAGTCACATCCTGAACTACAAATGCTGTTTCACTGCTACTGTCTATTTGAACTTTGTTAAGAATTGAATGCGGTTCATCTTGTCATTCTCAAGAGTTCTTTTTCCAGTGTCATAGCACTTGACATAAAAATGTCATACACTTAAAATATACAAAATATGTTCTTACTGCATCAGGCTATATTCAAGCTATTTCAGAGGATAAAACTAGTGACCTATACACAGTGTGAAGGTTGTTTATGAATCTGGTATTAGATCCAACCCTTGTTAAAAAAAGACTTTATTCTCTTCAAACTCAGTTCTCTGTCCTACTTAATGGCTGTTCTTATATCAGTTGAATAGATTTCATACAGGACACAGATCCCAGTGTCTCATGCTCTATAATCAACCCTGGTCACTAGACATTTCCTTTGATGAAATACTACAGAGTCCATTTAAGTACAAGTGTCTATTTATTAAGTTTAAAGTAAGCAATACTGTCACATAACCATTGTAATTTGCACTTTCAGAAGTAAAGCAATCGAGCCAAGAATTAAGTACGCTGAACCAGCAAATGTGGCTTAAACTATCCGATTCTTAGCTCTATTGGGGAAGCTGAATGAAGCAATTTAATGAATTTGGACAGCATAGGCAAATCAAAGAAGCCTTTAATCTGAATAAATTTCTGAGGAGAGGGGTGAGACAGCTGCGTATTACATGCTGTAGCTCATTTAATTTCTGCTTGCAGGTATTAAGAAAAATCTCTTCTCCCCGAGGACAGTAGAAAATCTCCTCTAGTTCTATTTCTGAACACATTTCTACATCTCTAAATTCTGTTTTATATACCGCTTTACATATGTTTTACTAAAGCATGTTGCTAGAACCTTCTGCCGGCTGATCTATCAGGAACTTTCTTTTAGAGTGTTGTCAGCTAAAAGAAATTGGCAATACATCCTATAACAGAACTGAACTAGTGAAAGCAAATGGCTCTTATAATTCAAGCTGATATGAAATATTCACAAGCATTTGCATAAGATTGAACAAATGTACAGTACATCAATGAACGAGTAAGGAATATGGATATGAGTGCTCTTATATACTCCACATATGCAGTGACGTTCTTGCTTCATATCAGCTTTTCTTTGTTTATGACCTTGCTAAACACAGTTTCAGTGAAGGTTATAAGTTACAGAATGCAGACAACCTCACTTAAAAATCCAGTATGTTTTGTGTTCCTTTTCAGTTGCAGAACAAGGCAACAAACAAGTCTTCTATTATGTCTCCTAGGTAGTCAATACTGATGACTAAAGATGAACCATTATCAAATGTTTTTCCTTGGTACATGACAGTTTTGTTTCAGTCTAGATTTTGACAGTGCTCATTCTTATAGAATCATAGCTGTTAACATGCAGAAACTCCAGGAGGTTATTTAGATGCCTAGCCCCATTTCCTAATTACCTCATAGAATTGTCTAAGTCATTTGCTTGGCGTCATACAGTGGGCAAATGCAGGCCGAGGGATTCAAACCCTGAACTACAGGAAGCAGCTTAACAGTGCATAGCCTTAATCTTCTGCACTAAGTGCTGAAGGTGAAATGCTGAACATGCCCTTTTCTGTGGGTTGTAGAATAAAATGACCCCATAAATTTCTAAATGTGGTTCACTGAGTTTACTGAACATAAGTTTTATAAGTTCGATTTTTAAGAGCAGTAGCAAAGTTTCTAACCCCAAAGTTAAAAAAAGCAGTAAAAGCACTGATACACCACATATTCTTAGCACCCAGCATGTACTATACAATTCATGCATTAAGAAACCAAAGAGAAAGTTAATTCTAGTTAATACCTTATGATTTATAGCTGTGTCAGGTCTTAAAAGTAGTATATAGCTCCTACTAACTCTGCCTCCGTCATACTTTTCCCTCTGGTGCACTGTGCATCCAGAAGCTTCCAAGGTGTTGTTACAAACACTACGTACAGGAAATGTTTGCTGTAGGCACTTTCTGCTTTATTGCTCTGTGAGAATATTGTGGAAGCAATCAGCATTAAACACAGGATTTCTTAAAGTATATATATTTTTCTCTATTATTGATTGTTGTTATATTCCCAGTTTTATCACAGGCATGGCAATTTTCCTGTTTAAAATAACATCAAGAAGTTGTACAGTTTGCTTTTTTTTTCCTGAGGGTATTGTAGCCATACCTCTCAACCTCTTACCACAAAAAAATCTGGACAAAGCCTAAAATAGTGGGGGGAAAATAAGGAAAGATTTTAAATATTGCTCTTATAAATTTAGAAAGTTGTTGGAATAACAGGATTTCCGTTATCATGTATTTTCTGAAGGATGTGAAGTCTGAAACTCAAATGTATGTCATTATTTAGTGACTTCAAGCCTCAGTGATTTGCCAGAAAACCACAAATGTTATGAGGAACAGGCCAAAATATGAGGCAAAAATCTGGCCATTCTCTGAAATCTTTGAAAGGTATGTGCTGTAGCAAAGATTGGCTTTGCTACAATGCATATGCTTGAGACCATGCCATTTCATTTTGTTCTTATACTGTTACATGCTACTATCCACTGTCTTTTTTGCAAATCTTGTGTATTTTTATTTTGTGCTTCTCCCGCTAAAGCGATATTTCAAGTATTTTGGAACACAAGGCTTTCTGATAACCTTATTTCAATGTGATCGTAGTGATTTATTCAGTAAGCCATCTTGCTCAAGGTTTAAATTTTCATTACAGTTGGGTTGGAGTAATCCCTGATGTGTGAATATTGGGTACAGAGGTGATGTTTATTGTTCATGAGACACCCTGACTCCATCTACAAAATGGGAAAAAGGGGGTTGATGCTGATGCTGTGTTGAAAGTTTTCTGCTAAAGATTTATGATAGCAGTAGAGAATTAAGTTCTTCTTGACAAATATAGCTTGATATATCCAAGACCAACTACAAAGCTGGTGACAGAGCTTCTGCTGCATTCCCTACCTGTTCTTGAAATAGACTTCCATCAATATCAGAATTGTGGAAAGTGCATCTAAATTCAAAACCAAGCTGAAATATCACTTCTTGTGTTATAAGGACTACAGGCATTGTGACATATCAGGAACATTGTAGCTTTATCTCACAGCTCCAGTGCCATGGGATCAGTCCTGACCCATTTCACTCTTTGTGTGGACTTTGAATATACTTGTGGAATCTGAGTGGGCTTTCTCCAAGCACTCAAACTTTATTTATAAGTTGGGCAACACAAAATAATTTCCTCACCACTGTACACATGTGAGGATCAAATGTTAGATTACACAAAGTCTTCTCTTCAATTTTTCCCTTGGAACTAGACAAACTTTCAACTTAAGCACTCAAGCCATTCATTTCTCAGTCTGGCACTTGCTCAATACTTATAGCAAGCACTTATAAACCCTAGCACTAGACCTTCCTGTACTGTACAGAAGGACAAGGCTCTCTATTCGACCTTATCAGCCACCCAGTAAAACAGTTCACTGTACCTATCCAGGCATGTCCAAAGGGCAGTTTCAGGTGTACTCTCCAGTCCAACTGGTGAATCTGGGCATTTTGAGGCAATGTTACAACTGCCTCATGTACACAGACAACCCTCTCCTCCTACCACCAAACACTAATACATGCGAGAGATGCAATTATACAGCCAAACTGGAGGCTAAGCTCTATCAACCCAAGACTGGATCAGATAGTCAAGAGGAGAAGGGAAATACTTGCATTACACCACCAGTCTCACATAGACCCATTAAACCAGCACTGGCAAAAAACACACATAAATACATGAAAACATACTCGGAGGCTCTAAATAAAAAATCTGCAAAAGCAACAGAGACCTTCAAAGCAGACATCCAAGCAACCTCCACTCCCAACACAAACCATGAAACACATACTTCACAAAACCAATGTGCCATGCAATCAAAACCCTTAAGGCAAAATAACATACCCAACATACTAGTAATAGGTGACTATAGTCAGGCACACTGACGTCCCACTCACTAGGCTGAATAAAGAGAAGGTTACTGTTAGCTAACTGTCGGGTGCCAGGATCCGCCACATAACACAAGCACTCAAGTCACTCCAGAACAAGTACAAATATGACTCTGTCATTGTCCATGTTGGTGTGAATGACCTGAGTCGTACCTCCCTGGACTACATGAAAAGAGACATGGAGGAAGCTCTCTGATCACGTAGCCCAGGCCAGTATGACCCTGACCCTGAGTAGCATCCTGCCCTCACCAAGAACGATACCACGGTATAAAGAAAAATTCTCGATTTCAACAATTGGCTAAGTTTCTGGTGTCATTCAAAGGGGATCCAGTGTTTGTCCACCTAGGATGACATGCTTGACAAGCCACTCTGCTTCGCTAAAGCCGGCTTGCACCTGTCAGCCTTAGGCTTTCAAATACTGGCCAAGGCTCTTGCCACCCCCATAGTGCCTTTTTTAGGCAAGGCTCAAAAGACAAAACCACCACCGTAAATAGCACAAGTAACAAAAACCTGAGGGTAATGCTATTCAATGCCAGAAGTCTAAACCTCAAAATGCACACACTCGAGGAACTCCTCAGTATGGAGAAAATCGATATATGTGCAGTAACAGAAACCTGGTTTAAGGCTCCAGAGAGCACCCCAGCACTACCAGGCTACAACTCATACCATACATTTTGGCCACAGAACCCAAACCGAGATACAAAAGGCAGGGGCGTATCCATATTCATCAAGTATACCCACACCTCCATGTTAGTGGCACAGCATGATGCTTCAGAGATTATCCACGCGCAACTAACAACAGGCAAAACTGCAATTCAAATTGTAGCTTGCTACAGATCACCCACCATGTCCCAGGACCCCCATTCCGCATTTCTGGAAACACTGGGAAATGTAAATGTCCTACCAAACAACTTAATATTGGGTGATTTCAATTACCCAAACATTAACTGGGAGAATCCATGTGCAACTAACAATGGGCAAAACTACAATTCAAACTGTAGCTTGCTACAGATCACCCACCATGTCCCAGGACCCCCATTCCACATTTCTGGAAACACTTGGAAACATAAAGGTCCTACCAAACACCCTAATATTGGGTGATTTCAATTACCCAAACATTAACTGGGAGAACTACTCAAGTACTAACTCCCTTGTCCAACATTTCCTAGAATTTATAAACTCAAATGCCCTGGTTCAACTGGTCAACACTCCCACCAGAGGTGACAACATATTGGACCTGGTCATCACCAACATGGGCGACTGGTGTTCCACACCGGAGGTCAACCCCTAGCTGGTTAGATCTGACCATAAACAAATCACTTTGGATATCCACATTCCGCTCCCACCCATGGGCAAGAAAACCACTGTGAAAAACTTTTCAAAAGCAAACTTCACGTTACTTAAGACTGAGGTGGAAAGTTTCAAGGCCCCCATGCTGAAGGATAATGCTGTCCAAGCTGCAAAATCCTTTACTAATGCATTCTATGGGCACCTACAAGAATGCATGGATTGTGCCATCCAATGCAAAACCAAGACTCACTCCTCCAAGAAAAGGAACCCAGTCTGGTGGACTCCTGCCATAAACAAGCTATACAATAGAAGGAGGAAAGTAGTACAGAAAAGAGTAAAATCCCAAGAAGGGAAGACATCCCTGATCAGTATCAACAAGAAACTACGATTCCTCATAAAATCATCCAAGGCGAGTTTTGAAAGAAAAATTGCCAAGGACTCCAAAGATAACCACAAGGCATTCTTGAGCTATGTCAAAAATCTAGGTGGCAATGCTCAGATCTGTTTGGAGTTAGTGCAGAATGGCACAAAATACACTGAAACGACTGATATCACCAACATCCTGGCAGACAGGTTCAGCACAAACTTCATCTCCCTCTCACCCCCAAAAGGGCCCATAACCGTACCAGAAGAATGTAGAGTCCCTGAAATCACAGACACTCAGGTTAAAACAGCCCTCTCCAAAGCCAAAAACACAGCATCAATGGGACCGGACAGTGTCCCAGGCTGCATCCTACACAAGCTCAAAGACAAACTAACCCCTCACCTAAACACACTGTTCAAACTCAGCCTCTCCACAGGCTACGTACCCATAGAGTGGTGCACAGCAATGGTTATTCTGCTCCACAAAGGTGGAGCCACAACAGACCCCTGGAACTATCGCCCTATAATACTGACTAGCTTGGTCTGCAAGGCTATGGAGCGCATCATCATGGAACTCATTAACAGCGATATTGGGAACCTCCAAACACTAGACCCTACCCAGTTCAGCTTTGTTAAGGGCAGATCATACCTCCTAAACCTGGTGGACTTCTTTGAGACAGTTACCAAGGCTATAGATGAGGGAAAGGTGGTACATACAGCCTACCTAGACCTCACTAAGGCCTTCGACACCATTCCCCATTCTGGTATTATAGACAAGCTCATCAGCCTGAACATAAACCTCTACATCACAAGATGGGTTGCCAATTGACTCATGGACAGAACCCACATGGTGAGAGTTAAGGGAGCTAGGTCGACTCGAAACTTGTTACAAGTAGTATTCCCCAGGGCTCAGTCCAAGGACCCCTCCTGTTTGGCATATACTTCTCAGAGGTACAGGCAAACACAGGAGGACTATGGCTGACCAAGTTCACAGACGACTGCAAACTAGGGGCTATAATTGACTCTCCGGCTGACACAGACATCCTCCAAAAGGGTCTCACTGTGAGACGGATACCTGGTGTCAAAATCATGGCCCCAAGCTAAATGCCAAAAAGTGCATGGTCATCCCCTTTGGAAAAAACAAAGTACCCACAAACTAACACATAGGTGGTAGACCCTTAAATACGGAAGACGTAATAAGGGAACTGGGGACCCACATAGATAGTAATCTCACCTTTGATAATCATATTGCCAAAGTGGTTAGAAAATCCTTCCATGTGGCCCACCTAATCACAAAATGGTTCACCTCCAGATCAAAAGAGGTCATTGTGCCCCTCTATTCATCACTCATCAGACCCATCATAGAGTACAACTCCCCATTTGGGATGTACCTTACAAGACACATGCAACAGTTGGAAAGACCACAGAAGTACCTCACCAAGAGAATCACTGGCCTCAAACAGATGACCTATGCAGCTCGACTGAAGAAACTCCAGCTGTACTCGGTTGCATACCGCCTACTCAGAGGTGATCTTGCCTGACATACAAGGCCATGTCCAACCCTGAATTGATGGACATGCTCCACCTAAAGAAAACCTTATCTTCTCAAGCCACACACTCTAGGGATCTAAACCTCACCACAACAATAAATAGGACATACTGGAGGGATAGATTTCTGTCCCAGAGACTTCCCATGCTTTGAAACAAGATTCCAATCAACATTAGGCAAAGCTCCTCACTAACACGCTTCAAAAGAAACCTTGACGAGTGGATGGGAAACAGAAAGTTTACCCCGGGGATCAGTTCAGTGGCTCTGCTGGACAGAGGCACAGGGAACTAATCTAAGGGGGCAGGGAAAGCCAACACGTTCTGGCTAGGCTTATAAATGCCTTCGGGCAGATAGTCTAGTACCTACCTATGAACCTATGAACTGTCTATGTGTGTCCCAAAGTCCCTGACTATGGGCCATCTCTAAGGGATGTGTTGTCGGTATGATAGATACCAGGGATGGATGACTTCCCAAAATATACTATTATGCATTTATTGACATTTAGTTTTAGTCCATGGCTCTGAAACCAGTTGTTTTTTTGTGTCAGCCCCTCCTGGGGAGCATTTGCGTCAGTATGAAATTCAATGGCAGCTCCTAATTTGATTAGGCAGTGATATACTTAGCAAACAATTCACTTTCCTTTATAATGTAACTCTCACCAATAGTACAGTGCCTTGTATTTGAAACTTGCTTTCTTCATGCTACTGGCTAAGAACTTTTCTTTATCCACTGTCAATAACTATCATTCAGTTACTAATCTGTGTCCACTAACTAATAAATAATTAAAGGCCATAGTCTCGATCTTATGTAATGTAGCAAAGCGAATCTGTGCTACAGCACCCTCAGAATAATAGATAGTTGAATACATTGTGAAATATGATCAACTCTGTGACAGTCAATATTACTTCATATCAAACTTTAGCACCGTGACCGCCATCTTCAGCTTGACAGACCATATTTGCTCAAATATGGAGTAATGAATATAATTTCTAGACTCCAGAAAGGACATACAGTAAACCTCACTATGCTATTTACAAATTAGCTGACATTTGGTTCTCTGGTAATGTTTTGTAATAGTTCCAAAGCTGTCTTACTATTAGAATCTCCAGAGTACTTGACCCTGATGATTATTTTTCAGGCACGATACACAAAGGTGCCCCTCTGGGTTCTGTACTTTTTGTCCACTTGTTTTCTCATTCATCATTAATGGCCTTGCATGGGATCTCCCACAGACTAATTGCACCTTTTTTACTGAAGACATAGTGCAAACCAAAGCCAATACCCCCTACACTATTGCAGATGTTTTGCAAGATGATTTTAAATTTATGTGTAATTGGCTTCATAACTACAAAGTAATTATCAACACGGGGAAAACAGTCATGCTATATGGTACTCTGCATAAACTCAGGAACACATATCCAACTACCACCAAAACTCCTCTGGAAAACACCTTCAGTGGAATAAGGAATAAAACTACCTAGGCATCACCTTTGACTTTTAACTCTCTTTTCACTTCCACATTGAGTCACAATTTAATAAAATTCAAACACAACTAATGCTATCTTACAAAATTTTAAGCTTACTCACTATAGAGGCTGGAGAGTCTCATACTGTAAATGTACTCCTTTCCAGACTTATATATGGAGTCATTATTTATTTATGCTCTTTTCAGATCACTTTAATTCAGTCTGTAGCAAATAAAATGTTCAGATTTGATAATCACTGCATTACACTGCAAAAAATAAAATGGCTCCCTGTGCATCTCTTCTTGACACTCTTACATTTAGAATAAGTGTTTGAAAGACATGCCCTCCTCTCTCATCACAAACTCATCATTAGATATCAAAGCTACACAACATGAAAATTGAATTCATACAGACAGCTAGACCACCATATTCTCAAAGATTCCGGGCAGACATCTTACAGCTTACATTTTCAGAAGCAAAAAATAAATGACCTTGTATGGTAGAATTTTGCAATATAGTTCATTAAAGTCTATAGATTATTAGATTTTTACACTGTTTCTTTGATAGCCGCGGTGGTACAGTGGTAGCATTGTTGCCTCACAGCAAGAGGTTCTCCTGTTCAATTCATGGCTGGAGTGCCTTCTGTGTGGAGTCTGCATGTCCTCCCCGCGATCGAGTGGCCTCCGAAAGACATGTGTGAATGGGCTGCCTTCACTGAAGGTTGGGTGCTGGGCTTGCAACTCGGCACCATAAAAAAGCTACTGCCAATCATTAGCAGACCGAAGTTCCGCTGTGGCGACCCCTAACCGGGAAATGCCAAAAAGACAAACAACAACACTGTCTCTTTGATAATGTGCTTATATTTTTCATAATTTTTGCTTCTGAGTAGTGTCCCACATTCCAACCAGAAGTGGAGAGTACTAAAATTTTATAATATTTAGAGGTCCAGATTTCTGACTGGATGTACCTACTTTTCAAGGGCCTTTGAACCTATTTACAGTACCTGCATGTTAGGAGGTATGCTTCCAAAATGCTGGCTAATCCCACAAACAATTCTAAATTCTGACACGTTGCTTAACATGCAACTAAAATTATTTTTTTTCACATTTTAATTTAGCTCTAGGCTATATTTTTTTTCCATTTTTCATTTGCACATTGTAAAAAAGATACACTTCATTCAGCTGCTCCTACTATATTTGTGCCTCTTCCTACTTTATTTTGCTGCTTTTATTGGTTATACTTAAAAGTGTTCAACTGCATTTATTCTACCACATTCATTACTGCTTGTCAGTAGCCTAATTAAATTGAGGATAGTATTCTACTGAATTGCTGCTCTATTTAAACTGTTTTTTTTTTTTTTTTTTTTTGCTGTTGTCATTGTGATCTTATGTACTTTGGATTTGTGGTCAGTGGCGGCTGGTGACTTCAAATCAAAGGGGGGCTGCAGGAGACAGCTGAATGGGTGGGGTCAAGGGGGAAGGGGTGTGTCCAACCAGAAAGGGGAGGAGCTATGCTCAAAACTACAAAAACTAACTTTAATTAAATGCGCTGCCCTGGGTGGCAAACCATCATTATGAGAGTCCAATCAAGACAAAAATAAGTGTAGAAGAATAAAAATATTTCAATGCATTGGCTGCATGACAGCTTACTTAATATTTAGATGGAAACAAAAGGTTGTGAGGCATGAAAAAATAAATTACTTTTTAAATACATTACTGGAATGCCAGTCAAAATCAAGTACAAGCAAAACCAGAAGCACTCAACTCAAACCACTTCTCCTTGCACTGCAGTTCTAATTATAATTTATATTCAGCTTTATTAAAGTTCCAAGTAACATGCTGAAAGTAGAAATCTCTGTGATGCCCCCACTTGTAAAAATGTTTCTTATCCAAAAAAGACCTGCTGCCTGACAACGATCTACTTATTTCATGGGGAAAACATGTAAGTAAAAAATGAAAAGCAAACAAGAAACAAGCTCAAGATACATTGCTTAAAGGATTACTGTACAGGTTATGGACCACACATGACTGGCATTCTGTTTAGTTTACGGGTAAAGTCTGTAGAGATGACTGGAAGTCTCCAACAAGTGTAATGAGCTTTTTAAAATAATGGAATCCTGTCCTTTAATACCCAAGGCTTATACATTATCTAGTCAAGTATTCTCTGCATGGCAACAACAGAAAGGCTTTCAATGTTGGCAATTCTTTAACAGTATGCTTATTAAAGCTTATTTGCATCTTACGATTTCAGACAAGCTTACATTATGGTCATTAAAGCATTGTTACTTAAACACAGAGCAACAGGCACTTTGAGTAATAAGCATAAATCAACAGTACAAAAATATGACAGAAACCAGGCCTTTCTGCAAAATCAAGGACAGATGAAAAGCCACTGTAGTACTTGTGTCTACCTTGGATGGGGGGGGGGGGGGGACACACTGCACATTTACACTGCATAACTACTCCTTGCCTTGCTTGAACACATCCAGAGTCAGTACATGGTGGAGTGGGGTGCAACAAGTATGTCACAATTTGAAATGTTTCTGGCTGACTGTGATGGCCCTGACATGTGTCATACCTCTCAACCTCAGAGCAAGAAATCTGGACAAAGCCATACACAGAAGTGGGACAAATGCCCACAAATAAGGACAATTTTTAAATATTGCTCTAATAAACTTAGAAAGATAAGAGAATAGGTCTTGCATTAGTATGACTTTTCTGAAGGGTATAAAATCTGAAACTCAAATGTCTGTCATTATTTTCTAACTTCAGTCTTTAGTGATTTGTCACTAATTTGCCAAAAAAACACAATTTTATGAAAAACGGACCAAATGTGATGCAAAAATATAAAATAGCCACACAATACAGCTGGGAACCTGTCAAAGAAGGGACACTATAATATTAGTACTGCTAACTTGAACAGCTGACAAAATAAAAGAATCTACATGCATTTCAAGTAATCTATAACTTTGATTATTACAGTTATTTCTTAATTGTAAACCCTCCATGTTTTCTTCCAAAATTGCTATTTTGCGGAGGGATTATTAGGGGGAAAAGCAACGTTTTAAGCCAAAATCGGGGACAGTTGAGAGGTTGGCTATGCCTAATTCTATAAAGCAATTTATTTGCATGTACCTCTCAACCTGTTAATGCAGTAAATCTGAACAAGGCCAAATGTACTGGGGCAACATATAAACAGTACTAAAAATTGCTTTTGTAGAAATTGAGACAGTTGATAGAATAACAGTTCTTACTTTTGCATGCATTTTTCTGAAGGTTATGAAGTCTGAAACTCAGTGTATCATTATTTAGTGACTTAATTTCTAAATGATTTGCAAGAAAACTACAAATTTTATGAAGAACAAACCAAAAATAAGAAGCAAAAATCTATTCATTCTTTGAAAATCTGGACAGTTGGGAGGTATAGTTCAGCTGGGCCTGTCTGATTTTGCTGCCCTTCCCCCCTGACAAAATCACGGTTGAATGGAGCCTCTGCAGCCATTTCAATGAACCATTACTTATTTTACAGCACAAACACTAAGTCATCTACTAAACAAAGCAATGCAGTCTCACAATGAAAACTTAGCATTAAAACTTCTCTGCCCTTGAAACTCACATTCATTGAAACAGCATTGAAACCCACATTCAAAGAAAATACATTTTGCCAGTGGCAGATAAAGATTAATTTTGGGCTGTTTTCAAATCATAGGCCCCTTGCATATGAAACATACATGTGCTCTTTGATACACCTTCCTCATTGTACTAAATTATATTCCTTGTACAATATATTACAGTTGTTAGAGGGCGTTTTAAATTTGTTTTGAACATTTTTCCAGTAAGCAATGAAACAAAATGCATGCACCCATAATGACAAAACTGCCCAGTTCAGAACATTTATCATAAAAGTCTACTCAGACTTCCGCAGTCCACCATTATCAGTAAATATGCACAATTCTACAGTCCACCGTTATCAGTAAATATGCACAATTCTACAGTCCATTATCAGTAAATATGCACAATTCTACAGTCCATTATCAGTAAATATGCACTCTCTCTGAAGAAGTAAAAGTAATCTAAATAATTCCACATTAAAGAAATCTGTAACTAATGAAGAGGTTGCTGCTAGCAAACACCTTTATATTTCATGGTTTCATTGAAAAATAAAGTGCCTGTTGCCCCTCAGGAATAAACTGGCTATATTACATTAAAAAAATGATAAGCGAGTAATATTGCAAGAGATGGATGGCAAACTGATAACGGACTCATAGTTAGTATTTTCACCAAGGAGAACATTCTCAATACAGCAACATCCACCCCTTGTGGGAGTAGAACCCACAGCCTTCTGCATCAAAGGTAAATACACAACTTGTTGTGCTATTAACAAGGTAAACCAGCTTCCCTTAAGCAGCACTAAACTTCTGTTCCCCTGCAGCTCTCAGCTCCTTGTAAAATCTACTCAATACTCAACTTCACAGCACAAGAAAACTGGAAAAAGCCAAAATGCATTGGGGGGGGGGTCAAAAGCCCAAAAACCAGGGACACAAACATTGCTTGTATAATCTAGGAAAGTTGCTAGAACCACACATTTTACTGCCAAGCTCCCTGTGCAAAACAGAGCAACATACCACTACGCCAAATCAGCTGCTTTGTAAAAGAGGAAGACTGAAACTTAAATGGCTATCATTTAGTGAATTCAGTTCTCACCATAGCTGTCAACCTCTTAGTACAAAACACCTGGACAAACCCAGTAATGAGGGAATACAGACCTCAAACATTCAGTGAATTCAGTTCTTGCCATAGCTGTCAACCTTAGCACAAAAAACCTGGACGAAGCCAATAATGAGGGAATACAGTCCCAAAAATAGGGACACATTTCAAATATTCATCTTATAAACTTAGAAAATTGCTAGAATAAAAGGTTGTGTTACGGTTGTGTTACTATGTATTTTTTGAAGAACATGAAGTCTGAAATTCAAATGCCTGTCAATTTTACTGCTGACAGAATAAAAATTTTCAGCAGAGACCCAGGGAGAAATACTGCAGACACGTCTTTGTAAAATGACAGGGCACCAGAGCAAATCCACACAAACACAGGGAGGAGATGCAGACTCCACACAGAAGGCACCCCAGCCAAGAATCAAACCAGAAAACCTATAGCTGTGAGGCAACAATATTACCACTGCACCATCAAATTTGCAAAGATTTAACCATTCAGATTCCTGAAGTCTGAAATTCAAATGCCTGTCAATTTTATTTAACATTTGTTAATCAGGACAGTCTGACTTGGAACAAAAAAAAAAAAGAAAATCAGCAGAGGCCCAGGAAGAAATAATGCAGACATGTCTTTGTAACATGGGAGGACACAAAAGCAAACCCACACAAACACAGGGAGAAGATAAAGACTCCACAAAGAAGGCACCCCAGCCAAGAAGCAAACCTGAGAACCCACAGCTGTGAGGCAACAATGCTACAACTGCCCCATCAAATATCAAGCACTGCAACATTTACAAACCACAGATATTATGAGGAACAGATCAGATCAAACATGAGGCAAAAATCTGCAGCTTTTTTTCCACAAATGGTGGTGGGTAGGGAATTAAGGTCTTTAACACCTGCATACAAGGTACAGGGTTCAAGCCTGAGGTATTCACACACACACAACACCTGTAGTAGCAAACCTCCAAAGCTAAATATACTGCACTGGGTGCCAAACAGTTGTCATGACAGTCCAATCAAGACAAAATGAAGTGTAGAAGAATAAAAATATTTCAATGCATTGGCTGCATGACAGCTTAATATCTAGATGGAAACAAAAAAGGTTGTGAGGCATGAAAAAATAAGTTACTTTTTTTTAAATACATTAATGGAATGCCAGTCAAAATCAAGTATAAGAAAAACAAGCAGCACTCAACTCAAACCACTTCTTGCACTGCAGTTCTAATAATTTATATTCAGCTTTATTAAAGTAACAAGTAACATGCTGAAAGTAGAAATCTCTGATGTCCCCACTTGTAAAAATGTTTCTTATCCAAAAAAAGACGTGCTGCCTGATATCTACTTGTTTCATGGGGAAAACATGATCAAAGTAAAAAATGAAAAGCAAACAAGAAATAAGCTCAAGATACATTGCTTAAAAGGATTACTGTACAGGTTATAGACCACACGATTGGCATTCGGTTTATGGTTAAAGCCTGCAGAGATGACTGTCTGTAAGTCTCCAAGTGTAATGAGACTCTTAAAATAATGTAATTCTGTCCTTTATTACAAATACTGGCATATGCATTTCAATACCCAAGGCTTATACATTATCTAGTTAAGTATTCTCTACATGGCAACAGAAAGGCTTTCAATGTTGGCAGTTCTTTAACAGTATGCTTATTAAAGCTTACTTGCATCTTGCAATCTCAGCCAAGCTTACCTGATGGTCATTAAAGTATTGCTACTTAAACACAGAACAACAGGCACTTTGAGTAATAAGAATAAATCAACAGTACAAAAAATATGACAGAAACCAGACCATTCTGCAAAAATCAAGGACAGATGAAAAGCCACTCTAGTACTTGTGTCTACCTTGGATGGGTGGGATTCTCTGCACATTTACACTGCATAACTACTCCTTGCCTTGCTTCGACACATCCAGAGTCACTACATGGGGAGTGGGGTGTAACAAGTATGTCACAGTTTGAAATGTCTCTGGCTGACTTGTGATGGCCCTGACACATTTGTCATACCTCTCAACCTCAGAGCAAGAAATCTGGACAAAGCCATACAAAGAAATGGGACAAAGACCCAAAAATAAGGACAATTTTTAAAATATCGCTCTTATAACCTTAGAAAGCTAATAGAGGTCTTGCATTAGTATGAATTTTCTGAATGGTATGAAATCTGAAACTCAAATGTCTGTCATTATTTTCTAACTTTAGTCTTTAATTATTTGTCACTAATTTGCCAAAAAAACCCACAATTGTATGAAAAATGGACCAACAAATGTGATGTAAAAATATAAAATAGCAACACAATACAGCTGGGAACCTGCCAAAGAAGGGACATTTTAATATTAGTACTGCTAACTTGAGCAGCTGACAAAATAAAATAATCTACATGCATTTCTGAAATAAAAGTAATCTGATTATTACAGTTATTTCTTAATTATAAACCCTCCATGTTTTCTTCCAAAACTGCTATTTTGCGGGGGGATCATTAGGGGAAGAGCAACATTTTGAGTCAAAATCAGGGACAGTTCAGAGGTTTGGCTATGCCTAATTCTATAAAGCAATTTATTTGCATGTACCTCTCAACCTGTTAATGCAATAAATCTGGACAAGGCCAGATATATTGGGGGGACATATAAACAGTACTAAAAATTGCTCTTGTATAAACTGGGACATAAATATGGACAAGGCCAAAAATATTGGGGGAACATATAAACAGTACTAAAAAATGCTCTACTATAAACTGGGACAGTTGATAGAACAGGTCTTACTTTAGCATGGATTTTTCTGAAGGTTATGAAGTCTGAAACTAGGTGTGTCATTATTTAGTGACTTAATTCCTAAATGATTTGCCAGAAAACCACAATTTTTTATGAGGAACAAATCAAAAATAAGAAGCAAAAAATCTATTCATTCTTTGAAAATCTGGACAGTTGGGAGGTATGGTTCAGCTGGGGCTGTCTAGGTTTGCCGCCCTTCCCCCTCACAAAACCCTGGTCGAATGGAGCCTCCCTGCAGCCATTCCAATGATCCATTACTTTGCTATTTCACTCCATTTACCATAAACACTAATGTGCATGCTGATTTACTTCTATGATGATTTGAACTTCATTTGAAAGTTTTATTTTTGCATTTTACAGCACAAACACTAAGACATCTGCTAAACAAACTTGGCATTAAACCTTCTCTGCCCTTGAAACTCACATTCACTGAAACAACATTAAAATCCACATTCAAAGAAAATACATTTTACTTGTGGCAGATAAAAATTAATTCTGGGCTGTTTTCAAATCATAGGCCCCTTGCATATGAAACACATGTGTTCTTTGATACACCTTCCTATTGCTTTGAACATTTTTCCAGTAAACAATGAAACAAAACTGTCCAATTCAGAACATTTCCATCATAAAAGTCTACTCAAACTTCTACAGTCCACTATTATCAGTAAATATGCACAATTCCACAGTCCACCATTATCTGTAAATATGCACAATCTCTGAAGTAGTAAAAAAGTCATCTAAATAATTCCACGTTAAATAAATCTGTAATGAAGAGGTTGGTGCTAGCAATCACCTTTATATTTCATGGTTTCATCGAACAATAAAGTGTCTGATGCCCCTGTGGAATAAATTGCCAAAATTACATTAAAAATAAGCTAGTAATATTGCAATAGGAAATGGATGGCAAACTGATAACAGGCTCATAATTAGTATCTTAACTTTCAGTACGGCAGCATTCACCCCTTATGGGAGTAGAACCAACAACCTTCTGCATCAAAAGCAAGCGCACAGCCTGGTGTGCTATTAGCACTAAACTTCTCTGCTTCTGCAGCTCTCAGCTCCTTGTAAAATCTACTCAATACTCAACTGCATCTCAACTTCGCAGCACAAGAAGTCTGGAAAAAGCCAAATTTATTGGGGTGGGTCAAAAGGGCAAAAACCAGGGACACATTAAACATTGCTTGTATAATCTTGGAAAGCTGCTAGAATAAAATGCTGTGTTACCACGGTACCACCATACATTTTACTGCCAAAGTCCCTGTGCAAAAAAGAGTCAGAACATACCACTATGCCAAATCACCTGCTTTGTGAAAGAAAAATGCTGTGTTACCACCGTACATTTTACAGACAAGGTCCCTGTGCAAAACAGTCAAGAGCAACATACCACTACGCCAAATCAGCTGTTTTGTGAACGAGAGGAAGACTGAAACTTAAATGGCTATCATTTAATGAATTCAGTTCTCACCATAGCTGTCAACCTCTTAGCACAAAACACCTGGACAAACCCAGTAATGAGGGAATGCAGCCCTCAAACATATTCAGTGAATTTAGTTCTTGCCATAGCTGTCAACCTTAGCACAAAAAACCTGGACAAAGCCACTAACAGGGTATTACAGTCCCAAAAATAAGGAAACATTTCAAATAGTCACCTTATAAACTTAAAAAAATTGTTATAATAAAAGGTTGTGTTACTATATATTTATTGCTAGAATAAAAAGTTATTTTACTATGTATTTTCTGAAGGCTATGAAGTCTGAAATTCAAATGCCTGTCAAAATTTTAAGCAGAGGCCCAGGGAGAAATACTGTAGACACATCTTTGTAAAATGGCAGGACACCAGAGCAAATCCACACAAACACAGAGATAAGATGCAGACTCCACAAAGAAGGCACCCCAGCCAAGAATCAAACCACAAATCCTATAGCGGTGACTCTGAGGCAACAATACTGCCACTGCACCATCAAATATGTAAGAAATTAAACATTCAGAAACCTGAAGTCTGAAATTCAAATGCATGTCAATTTTATTTAACATTTGTTAATCAGGACAGTCTGACTTGGAACAAAAAAACAATTTTCAGCAGAGGCCCAGGAAAAAAATAATGCAGACATGTCTTTGTAACATGAGAGGACACAAACGCAAACCCACAAAGAAGATACAGACCCCACAAAGGAGGAACCCCAGCCAAGAATCAAACCTGAGAACCTGCAGCTGTGAGGCAACAATGCTACCAGTGCACCATCAAATAAAAGCAAACCCCACACAAACACAGGGAGAAGATACAGACCTCACAAAGAAGGAACCCCAGCCAAGAATCAAACCTGAGAACCTGCAGTTGTGAGGCAACAATGCTACTACTTCACCATCAAATATCAAGCATTGCAATATTTACAAACCACAGATATTATGAGGAACAGATCAGATAAAATATGAGGCAAAAATCCGCAATTTTTTTACAAATGGTGGTGGGTAGGGAACTCAAGTCTTTAACACCTGCATACAAGGTACAGGGTTCAAGCCTGAGGTATTCCCTGTTCTCCATACTAACCAGCTTCACAAGCACCATATATTCAACACTTAACCAGTTTCACAAGCACCATATATTCAACACTTAACCAGTTTCACAAGCACCATATATTCAACACTTACCTGTCCTCCATTCTAACCAACGTTAGATCCAAACCCCTTCCTGTGCAATACTCCAACGACTCGTGAGAGTAGATCGCATCCAAACCCTTTCCCGACAAGACTGCAGCTCCTATTCCTGCTGCTCGTGTTGCAGTCCGGCCGCGCTGTATAATCCCAGCGTGTCTATGCACTTTAAAGTGCACAGACGTCTCCTCGCGTTTCCCTATCAGTCCTGCCGGACTGCCATGAGCATGCGCATACAGTAGACCAGTAGTCTGGTCTACTGCGCGTAGTCCGCGCAATTTAAAACTTTTTTCTTTTTATTTTTTTGAGTTCTTTTTGTTTTGAGGGGGCTGCAGTCCAGCAGTCCGATAGCACGGGTCGCCCCTGTTTGTGGTGCTTCTATGTTTTGTAGCATAGGCTGGATTCAGACTTCCTGAATCTAGACCATTTTGTATCACTTGAGCACTAAAACCAGCTCTTCACTGAGATACTGAAAGATCTGAGGCATCCGTTGCTCCCAATTAACTTTAAGTGCCTGTTTTTGCAATTATATATACCACTTTTAATTGTATTTGCATTCTACTGTCTATTTGAATTGTCTGAGCTGTTATGTTTTTGCCACATTTTACTGTAAACTGTACTAGTTCAGCTGTAGCACAGCCCAGTTCCAGGTTTGCTGTTTCTGGGTCTTTTTTGTAACTTCTGAGCATTAAATTCAAGCCATCTTTGTTGGAGAAGGCCCTTCTGCACTGTTGTGGGAAGAGAGTGTTGTCTTGGGCCCATCTAATCAAGGGTGACTGCAGTAGAGCTGAGAGAAAGCTTCCTTATTGTCTAGTTTGAGTTAAAAGGGTTATTTCTTGTTTTATTTAAGCCCTGCATTTGCGCTTGTTTGTGTGTAGTGCACCTTTGTGCACTGCAGCATAGTGGTGGTTACTGTTGGTGGTTATAGATGCAAACTTTTTGCTTGTAAATTTTCTATTAAAATTTTGCTTGTGGTTCTCCAGAGAGTTTTTGAAACCCTGCTCTACTGTCAGGTGGAACATTAAGCCTAGCCTCAGAGGTACCAACCCACCTCTTACACACTAGCCATTCCTAAGTGCGACATCTTTTCTTGACCATATAAATTTACCTAACCCTATGCATGGACAATTTCCCACAGTTTCTCCAGCCATCTTGGTCAACATGAGCATCCTGAGGCAGAGTAGCAACTGCCTTATTTTCACCAACAACCCTCTATTCCTAGTCCACACAAACTCAACATGTGAGAGATGCAACTATATTAACAACCTTCAATCCATGATCTCTCACACACCAGTCAGTACATATGGCAATGAGTGGGTTGTCAGCATGCACACCTCACCTCCTACTCCACCCAAACCCACATCACACATACCCTCATATGCAGAGATCCTCACCAGAAACATACCTAAACAGCAGAGTCCTCCCAAACACAAACACAAGCATGCTACACATAGCACTGACTCTGCAAAGCATAATGAACATAATAGCTCACACAGCAGTGTCTCAACTGTCAAACCCTTAAGGCAAAACACAAAACCAAACATATTAGTCACAGGAGATTCCACCATGAGACACACAGATGTCCCTCTCACCAGGCTGGTTAAGGAAAAGGTCATGGTCAGCTGTCTGTCAGGTGTCAGGCTCTGCCACATCACACATGCACTCAAATCTCTCAACAACAGGTACTGTTGTAACTCCGTCAACCTCCATGTTGGTATGAACTACCTGAGACATACCTCTCTGGGCTATATAAAGAGAGACATGACTGAGCTCTCAGACTGTGTGCCTCAGACAGGTATATCCTTAGCCTTAAGCAGCATTTTACCTTCACCTAGGATGATGTCTCAATACAAACAGAAAATGATTGACTTCAATAATTGGCTTAGTTTCTGGTGTCATTCTAAAGGGATACAGAATCTGTCAGCCTGGAATGACATGACTGACAGACGTCGATGCTTTGCCAGAGATGGTCTTTATCTGTAACCCCTGGGATTTAGGTTACTGGCTAAGGCTCTTGCCACCCCCAGAGTATCTGTTTTAGGCAGTGTCTCAAGGACAAAATTCCCAATGTAAAAACTCCATCTAAAAAGAACCTCAAGGTTATGCTGCTAAATGCTAGAAGTCTTAACATGAAACTGCACTCACTGTAAGCAGTCCTCACCTTGGAAGACACAGACATTTTTGCAGTCATGGAGACCTGGTTTAAGCCTATGGAGGGCACTCCAGTCATACCAGACTACACCTCCTTCCACATGTTCAGACCACAAGCTGAAGGCGTGAAAATGAAAGGAAGTGGTGTATTGATATTCATTGAAGATAAATGCATATCCAGATTGGTTAAACAGTATGATTCCCTGGAGATACTTCAGGTGCAATTAACTGTTGGTATGACACCTATTCAAGTCATTGCCAGCAACAGGACTCCCTCTATGAATCAGGACACCCACTCTGCCTATTTGGATCTACTTGAATCTAGCAAGATATATATAAACACCATGGTTTTGGGTGACTTTAACTACCCATTCATTCACTAGGTAAATTACTCATGCTCTAACTCACTTACCCAAAGGTTCCTCAACTTTGTTAACTCCAACACCCTGGACAAACTGGTTGAAACGCCCACAAGGGGTGCCAACCTCCTGGATCTCATGCTTACCAATATGGGGACCCCTGTAGCACCCCCATTGTGAGGTCTTACCTAGTGTGATCTGACCACAAATCAGTCTCATTCAAAGTAACTCTCATACCTGCCCCCCCAGCAGCAACTAAACTAAAAAACTTCTCCAAAGCAGACAATAACCTCTTACAGGATGGTATAAATAGCTTTACTGCACCTCCCCCCTCAGATGGAACTGGCAACTATGCTGAGTTCTACACCAATGCTTTATACAAACACCTGTATAACTGCATTGACTTGGCCGCACCTGATAGGACCAAAATAAGCTCCTCAAGGAAGAGCAAATCTGCCTGGTGGACAACTTCAATTAACAAATTTTACAATACGAGGAAGAAATTGCTGTCTAAGAGTAAGATGGAGTGAGCCCTAAACTGGAGACACTCCCTCCTCAGCTTAAACAAGCAAATAAGACTTCTTGTGAAATCCTCCAAAACAAACTACAAATCCATATTAGCTTCCTCCATTAAGGACATCCAAGTTGTATAACAGGAGGAAGAAAATCATGGCAAAAATTAGGAGGTGCAGCACTCAGCAGGATAAAAGCACTCTCAAACTAAACAAACATGTCAGAGGACAAATAAAGTCTACCAAAGCCAAATTTGAGGTAGGTTTGGCCTCCTAAGCCAAGGACAACCAGAAAGCATTCTTTAGCTATGTCTGCAACGTCAAAGGCAATACACAATTGTGCGCAGAGCTCATTGTAAATGGAGCCACCTATACTAGCCAGAAGATATAGCAAACGTCCTGGCTGAAAAACTCAGCTCCAATGTTACTCCTCTCTCTCTCTCAATCTTCCCTCAAGAACTATAATGAAATATAACTCCCCCTACTATCACTAGGGAAGAGGTCATTAATGCTCTCTCTAAGACCAAGAACACTGCATCAGTGGGCCCAGACAATATCCCAGGATGCCTTCTAAATAGCATGAAACATGACCTATAAGGGCCTCTGGAATTACTATTTAACTGTAGCCTCTAAACAGGCATCATGCCTCATGAATGGAGAAAGTCAACAGTCATCCCTCTCCACAAAGGCAGGCCATCTACAGACCCTGGAAACTACAGACCCATAAGTCTCACTAGTCTTATGTGCAAAGCCATGGAAAGAATTATCATGGAGATGATCAACAGAGATATAGTAAACCTCCAGACACTAGACCCAACCTAGTTTGGTTTCGTCAAGGGCAGATCATGCCTACTCAGCCTGGTAGACTTGTTTGAGAAGGTCACCAAGCAATGGATGAGGGCACAATTATTCACACTGCATACCTTGACCTGGCCAAGGCATTTGACACAATACCCCACTTGGGCATTGTTGCCAAACTCAAGAGATTAGGTACAAACCCATATGTCACCCGGTAGATAGCCAACTGGCTCACAGACAGGACCCAAGAAGTTAGAATTGGGGAGTCTACCTCTACAAAGAGGCCAGTCACAGATGGAGTCCCTGAGGGATCAGTCCTTGGACCGCTCCTTTTTGGCATTTACTTCTCAGAAGTCAAAGTCAATGTCAGTGGTCTCTGGGTAACTAAATTTACAGATGACTACAAATTAGGAGCTGTCATTGAATCTCACACTGACACAAATGTTCTCCAGGAGGGGCTGACAGAGACAAACGACTGGTGTCAGAGCCATGGACTAAAACTAAATGCCAAGAAATGCATAATAGTATCTTTTGGGAAGTCATTCATCCCTAGTAACTATCATATTGACAACACACCCCTTAGAGATGATCCACAGTCAGGGACTTAGGGACACACATAGATAGTAATCTAGCATTTGATCCTCACATGTGTGCAGTGGTGAGGAAATTATTTTGTGTTGTACAACTTATAAATAAAGGTATGGCATCTAAGTCCAAGGAAGTCATTGCCCCACTGTATTTGGCATTCATCAGACCTATCATTGAGTATATTGCCCTCTTTCATATGTACCTATCCAGGCTTATCCAACAACTGGAACGTCCACAGATGTTCCTCACTAAAAGAATACAGTGAATAAGTAAAATGTCCTATGCAGACCGCCTCAAAGCCCTATCCCTGTATTCTGTCTCCTACAGGCTTTTGAGGGGAGATCTTTGCCTGGTATACAGGGCATTGTCAGACCCCACTCTGATGGACCTCCTGCATATCCACAAAATAAACAACACCAGAATTACCCATTCTAAAGACTTAAGCCTTGCCTGTGATATAAATAGGACCTGGTGGAGAGATAGGCATGTATCCCAGAGACTACACTGTGTATAGAACAGGTCTCCATCCATGTGAAGCATAGTTCCTCCCTAACTTAATTCAAATGCAACTTTGACAATTGGATGGGAAACCATAAATTCATCCCCAATTTGGCACCTTTGTTTCTAATGGACACAGGTAACCTGTAAATGGTTCATCTCCCAGGCCCATGCTTACACTTATCAAGGGTATCAGAACTTGTCACAGATTTGGGATGCATGGCTAGGCTTAAAATGCCCTTGTAAAGGCCTAGTAAACACCTATGAATCTATAAGGCATTTTTTGTTACATCTGTAACCTAAAAGGAAAGGTCCAGATTTGTGCCAAACTGGTAGTTAATGATACCACATATACTGGCTTGTGGACATAGCTAACCTGTTTACTGACAGGTTCTGTGAAAACTTCACTCCTATGTCCCCACCACACATACCCCATGACATCTCTACCACCTGTCCTCTACCTTGTATCTTTAAAGAGCAGATCATAAATGCCCTCTCAAAGGCCAAAAACATAGCATCTATGGGACCTGATAACATTCCAGATTGCATCCTACATGGACTCAAACAAGAATTAGCAACACCACTGGGTACTCTTTTCAGTCATAGTCTAAGCACCGGCTTTGTCCCAGCTGAATGGAAAATGTTCACCGTAATCTGATTGCATAAAGGTGGTGCTTCTACTGACCCCAGGAACTATAGACCTATTAGCCTGACTAGCCTTATCTGCAAGGCCATGGAATGAATCATCATGGACCTTATCAACAAAGATATATGTAATTTCCAAATAATTGACCATACTCCGTTTGGATTTGTCAAAGGGAGATCATGCCCTGTAAAACCTGGTGGACTTCTTTGAGATAGTTACCAAGGCCCTGGACGAGGGGAAATATGTACATACAGCCTACCTAGACTTAGCCAAGGCTTTTGGCACTATTCCCCCTCTCAGGCATCATTGCCAAACTCACCCAGCTAGGTATCAACCGTGGTATCATTAGATGGGTCACTAAATGGCTCACTGATAGAACGCATATAGTCAAAATAGAGGAATCCACCTCCAACAGCAGACCTGTAACCAGTGGTGTTCCACATGGATCAGCCGTGGGACTTCTACTGTTTGGAATCTATTTCTCTGAAGTACAAGCTAAAATTAAAGATCTGAGGCTGACAAAGTTTGCTAATGACTGCAAACTGGGAGCGGTCATAAAATCTCCAAACAATGTCAACATTCTACAACGGGGTTTTACACAAACAAATGATTGGTGCCAAAGTCATGGCCTTAAACTCAATGCAAAAAAAATGTAATATCATCCCTTTCTGTAAGTGTGATGTTTCTTCTAACTACCACATCAATAACAACATCCTAAGTATGTATTCAGTGGTGAGAGACCTGGGCACACAGGTTGACGGCAACCTTACTTTTGATCACCATGTGTCCACAGTGGTAAAAAGGGCATTCCATATTACTCATGTCATAAGTAAGGGCATTGCATCCATAAAAAAGAAATTATAACCTCTCTGTACTCTTCCCTCATCAGGCCAACAACTGAGTACAACACCCCTTTTGGTATGTACATTTCCAAACACCTGCAGCATTTGGATAGACCACAAAGGTTCTTCACAAAGAAAATTCAAGGTCTTTAGCATCTGTCCTATGTGGATCATCTGAAATCACTGTCACTTTATTCTGTTTCATACAGACTACTCAGATGCAATCTATGCCTTGCATATAATGCAATCTTAGACCCTGCTTTATTGGAAATGCTGCATATAAGCAAGTCAAATGGTACCTGGTTTACTCTCTTTAAAGACCTTAACCTGGCATATGACATTAATAGAACCTGGTGGATGGACAGATTTGTCTCCCAGAGGTTACAACACTTTTGGAAAAGATGCCCACTTCATGTCAAAAAGAACACCTCATTGTCCTCTTCAAACGCAATCTGGATGATTGGATTTGTAAATGTAAATTCACCCCTGGGGTTCCACCTGTGTCCCTCTTGGAAAAGGGTAACTGGTGCTGATCATAGAAATAAGGGTAGAACTTGACTAGGCTTATAAGGACCCTAGGGCCATTAGCCTAGTGACTTCCTAGGATTCTATGACCCTAAATACTACTGATGATGTTATCATGTTTCTTATGTAACTAGATTCTACCTTTTGACTAATTTTGTATTCTTATGCTATCTGTGTTTATTGTAGTAATACTTTTGTGTTGATGTTTTTAATTTTTAAAAAATATATATATTTGTCTTTGCCTGTATTTCTCAGGTCATGGAAGAAAAGGGTCCATGGACCAGTCCATTTACTCTGTTAACAAATGTAATAAATAAATATTTCCTCACATGAAAACATGTAGCTTGACTGGCTATTTTAAACCATATATATATATATATATATATATATATATATATATATATATATATATATATATATATATATATATATAGATTAGCGACATCTGTTTAACCTGCAAAATATGGTTGACTACAGAGACATTTGACAGGTGTGCATGATTGCACGTCTCTTAATACAGAAATGTGCCCTTTCCTCAAGACTGCGCAGTCTTGGAGTTAGTGTGTATAATTAGCAGGAGGTATGGGGGGACAGAGAGTCTTGTCCCCTGCAAAAAACAATGTTTTTTTTAAGTTTAAGTATTGCAGGCACCAAGATTGTTGCCCTGCGAATGCATAGTAGCATGTCAATGTCTGCAAAGTTGACTTTTTGTGGACAGCTTTGTAAACATCAAACTTTGAGTGCTTCATTTAAGTTCAGTTGTTGTTTGTCTTTTCGGTTTTTCCCATTTAGGGGTCGCCAGAGCAGAACTCTGGCCCGCTAATGATTGGCAGTAGATTTTTTTACGGTGCCGAGTTGCCAGCCCGACACCCAAACTTCAGCGAAGGCACACCCATTCACGCGTGTCTTTCGGAGGCCACTCGACCGCAGGGAGGACATGCAGACTCCACATATTCATATATACACAGACACGTGTGTGTGTGCGCACACACACACACACACACACATACACACACACACACATATATGTGTGTGTGTGTGTGTGTGTGTGTGTGTATATATATATATATATATATATATATATATATATATATATATATATATATATATATGTATATATATATATATATATATATATATATATATATATGGATCTACTTCATATGATCGAAAGCTCATATGATCTACAACCATTTGACTGATACCAAAACACCTAAAGCTCATATGATCAAAACTCATAACATCGACACATGAAATCCAAAGCATTATGCCCTTTCCCCACTGTGGCACGACCCTGGAGTAGGAATAAATAGATGGGGGTGTGTGGGGGGCACAGCCCCCCACATTAGGGGGTGTGGGGGGCATATGTCATAAATTGTAAATATACATATAGATACTTATAACAGAAATGACTATATTTATCTAAATAATGTGGGGGTCTCCGACCCCCCCACACTACCCACAGTGTGGGGGGGCTGTGCCCCCACACCCCCCTAACTATTTATTCCTACTCCAGGGTCACGCTACAGTGGGGAAAGGGCATAATGCTTTGGATTTCATGTGTCGATGTTATGAGTTTTGATCATATGAGCTTCATGGCCTGCCCACCACTGTTTACCTTGTTTGCATGATGAGGCCTAAAGCTTATTAACAGTTGACAGTAGGGAAATCAGTACAAGAAGGTAATCTTATTAAAAATTCTGCACATGGTTATAGCAAAGTCTGCAGTAACTGGACATACTACTGAGGTGTAGCTGCATGAAAAGAGAAAGGGAATGTGATGAACATCCATCATGTACGCACCTTCAAGCAGCTCTGCATGATCTGAATGCAAAGTAGCAGCAAGACGGAGAAGTCATGTGGAAGCCTTAGAAGGCTCAACAATATCCCAGGTTGCCTCATAAATAGCCTGAAACATGACATATTAGGACTACTTGAATCACTTTTCAACTACAGCCTCAAAACAGAGTACATACCAGGTGAATTGAGGATGGTAACTGTTATCCCCCTTCACAAGGGTGGACCATCAACCGAACCCAGAAACTACAGACCCAGTAATTTGATTAGTCTAATATGCAAAGGCATGGAATGAATTATCATGGAAATGATTGACAAAGATATTGGCAACCTTCAGACACTGGACCCATCCCAGTTTAGTTTTGTCAAAGGAAGGTCATGCCTACTTAACCTGGTAGATTTCTTTGAGAAGGTAACCATGACAATGGGTGAAAGGAAAAAGATGCATACTTCTTACTTAGATCTGGCTAAGGCATTTGACACAATATCCCATCCAGGTATTGTGGACAAACTCACCAAATTAAGCATAAATCCCTGCACAACTCGCTAGATTACCAGCTGTCTGACAGATAGGGCTCAATAAGTCAGGAATGGTGAGACCACATCCACCAAGAGGCAGGTCATTGGTGAAGTACCACAGGGCTTTGTGCTGAGCCCACTCCTGTTTGGTATCTACTTCTCAGAGGTCAAGGCTAAGGTGAAGGGCTTCTCTTTCAGCATTTTTAGAGACTACAAATTGGGAGCTATCATAAAGTCCCCCCTAAGAAATTAACATTCTGCAAGAAGGTCTAACACAGACAAATGACTGGTGCCAAAGCCACTAATTAAGACTCAGTACAAAGAAGTGCATTATAGTACCTTTTGGGAAAACATCTATCCATGCAAATTCCTCCACTGATAAGACACCTCTAAAAGGTGACCCCATTAGTTTGAGATCTGGGGACAGTAATCTGGTCTTTGACCAACAAGTAGCAGAGGTAGTACGAAAATCATTCTATGTTACCCAACTTGCAAGTAAGGGTATGGCATCCACGTCCAAGGAAGTTGTATTACCACTCTAGTCATCCCTTATCAGACCCATCATTGAGTACAATGTCTCCTTGGCATGTACCTGACTAGGTGTGTGCAATATTTGGAATGCCCATAGAGTTTCCTTACCAAGAGAATCCAGGGTATTAACACACTGTCCTATGCAGATCACATTACAGCCCTGTCTCTATACTCAGTCTCCTACATGATGCTGAGAGGCAATCTGAGCTTGGCATATAAAGCATCCTTAGATCCAGTCTGGATAGAGTGTTTGCACATCCGCAAAGCAAGCATTACCAGAAACACTAGGTCCTGGGATTTGAACTTTGCTTACCACATAAATAAGACATGCTGGTGATTCTCTGGCTAACATATCCCCTATAATTTTTTGCAACCTTCTAACATACCCCTGGTAACAAACATACCCTTCCTAACAAACATACCCCTCAATTAAGATATACATGGGTTCATAGATGGATACTAGGATAATAACGACTAGTGCCCTTATAAGCCTAGCCATGCAACCCAAATGTAACCCACAAATTTGATTTATGTAATGAGTGATTTACTGACTGCTTTTGTCCGTCAGAAACATTGGCATCAGACCAGGGTGAATTTACAATTACTCATCTGTTGGTCTAAATTACACTTAAGTATAGGGAGGAACTCTGTTTCACATGGATGAGGAGCCTGTTCCAGAGAATGGGAATTTTTTGAGAAGCATACTTGTCTCTCCAACATGAACTAGTTATGTCACAAGCAAAGTTAAGATATTTTACTCTGGTAGTTCTGATGCTGTTAGGTTTGCAGTTATGCAGAAGATTCATCAAAACAGAGTCCAGGGATGCCTTGTATGCTAGGCAAAGATCACCTCTCAGAAGTCTGTATAACATTGAGTAAAGTGACAGGGCTTTGATACATTCAGAGTAGGACATTGTGTTTACTCCCTGTGTTCTTTTTGTAAGGAACCTTTGTGGACATTCCAGTTGCTCCATGTGTCAAGTCTTGTACATACCGAAGGAGGCATTATACTCCACGATGGGTCTGATGAGGGCTGAGCACAGTGATATGATGACCTCTCTAGAACAAGAAGCCATGCCTTGCTTATAACTTTAGCAACATAAAAGGATTTTCTTATTACCATGGACACATTTAGTCACAGGCTAGGATACTATTTACATGATTTCCCAGATGTCTGACTAGTGAATCAACTTTTAGGGGTGTTTTACTGATGACATAATTGCCTCTGGTGACTGATTTCCCAAAAAGTGCTATAACGCATTTGTTGGTCTTAGGTTTTAAGCCATGGCTTTATCAACAAGTGTTTGTCTGTGTTAGACCATCCTGAAGGGTGTTCTCATCTTGGGTGGGGATTCAGTGACTGTTTCCAGTTTGCAATCATCTGATAACCTGGTTAGAGGCCTTTGGCATCCAAGAGGCAGATGCTAAAGAGGAGTGGGCCTAACACAGAGTGCTGGGGAGCTCCAACAGTGACCAGCCTCTTCATGGAGATGGCCTCACATATTGTAATCTCCTGGTTTCTATCAGTGAGCCAGCTAGCTATCCAGCATGTTATAAGGGGTTTGTACCTAGTTCCATAAGTTTGTTGACAATGTCCGAGTGGGGTATTATATCAAATGCCTTAGCTGCATCTAGGTAGGCAGCATGCACTGTTTTCTCCTCATCCATTGCCTTTGTCACCTTTTCAAAGAAGTCCACCAGATTCAGTAAGCATGACCTTCCTTTGACAAAAACAAACTGGGATGGATCCAATGCATGGATGTCTCCTATGCCCTTACTGATAATTTCTATGATAATTCTTTCCATGGCGTTACAAATAAGACTAGTCAGACTAATGGGTCTGTAGTTTCCAGGGTCTGTTGAAGGTCCCCCCTTTTGAAGTGGGATGACCATCACAGTCCGCTATTCATGTGGCACAAAACCTTTTTTAAGATTAGAGTTAAATAATGACTCCAGTAGTCCTGATAATTCATATTTTAGACTGTTCAGGAGGCATCCTGGAATGTTATTAAGGCCCATTGAGGCTATATTCTTTGTTTTAGGGAGTATAACCCATACATGCTCCCTAGTGATAGTTGGAGGGGTTATGTCTGCGGGTATTTTTGGGAAGATGATTGGGAGTGAGAGAGGGGTAAAGTTGGAACTGAATTTGTTTGCTATATCTCTAGGCTCAGTGAATGCATTAACCACCAGTTCAAGAACATTGCTGTATGCTGCTGTTGAGGTTTCTGACATAGCTGGAGAAGGTTTTATACTTATCTTTAACCTGTGAGGCTGTCTTAACCTCAAAGTTGGCTTTGCTTGATCTAATTAGTCCTCTTAGTTGTCTATTTAGTTTGATGAGAGAGTTTTTATCTTTATGGGAAATACCCATCTGGATTTTGGCATGATTTTTTTTTATTTTTGTTGTATATACTGTTTAATTTGGGATGCCACCAGGGAGGTCTGTCTCTGAGGCTAGTCCTGGGCTTACTTCTGATAGGTACAGCATTCTCCATGCAGCCATTGACATGGTTGCACAGAGTTTCTGAAAGCAATTCAGCATAGGCTGTTGTGTTTTCGAGGTTTGTAGGGGCAGTGAAATTTGACAAACCATCACTCAATAAAGGATAATTTGCTTTGAAATAGTTTCTTACTGTTACTTCTTTTAATGCTATTATGGAGATGATTTTGATTTCGAAGGAGACAGTTTATGGTTAGACCTTACTGTGGAGGAAGAGACGTAAGGGAGGTGTATCATTCCCCATATTTTTGAGCATGAGGTCCACTATTTGGCCAAAGGTGTTTGTATTTATGAAGTCCAGGAATCTTTGTTCCTGTAGATTTAAGACTGTTTAGGATTCCTAGTCTATAGAGGGGTAATTAAAGTCTCCAAGGAGTAAGGAGTTAGGTTGGATGGCAAGTGTCTCCAGTAGGACCAAGTATGCATTGTGAGTATGTTACCACGGGGATACAATTAGGTTAAGTTGCATGGTTAGGTTTATAAAAGCCCTGGTGATCATTAGCCTAGGATGTAGTATGAAGCTATTATAGTGGTGTTTTCATCTAATCATTTACCAAATTAATGGTTGGAAAAGGGATTATTGGAAAGTATTGAAATAAATGGAGCAATCAGAGGACAGAACACAAGGTGAAAGCTTATGTAATGACCAAGATGGAGGTGAGGAAGGTGGTATGAAATCTATTTGTTGGTGTGGTGCTCAATTATATACATATGTATCTATATAGAGAGAGAAAGAGAAAGCATACCGCTCAGTTGTCACCTGCAGAGTTAGTAGTCAATCACAAAAGAATTATGGACAAGATCACAAATTAGGAGCACAATTTAAATAGTGACTTCAATTTTGACATAATTGACCAATGTGTTGACTGCATTACTGGACCACGGAATGATATCAGGCATAAATCTGCTGAATAGAATAGAATAAATCATGCCACAAGTCTGAAGGAAAACCCCTCTCAAAACATCAAATTCGGTATTCATGCAACCATTTTGGACTTATTGTCCATTCTTTTTCATTTCCATTGCGATCTTTTCTGAGGCATGACGTCAAAAGATATTTGCAGGAGGCCAGACTGAGCACATCCAGCAAGTCTCCCTCTACACAGCCCTCAAAATATAAGTGGCAGGTTTGGTTGATGAAGAGACCTGCCATATCAGGCAGTGATCAGTGTTATGTGAACCCCTACCTATTACAGTCATAAACAACGTTTTTACATTCTAGGAGAAGAGGCATGCCTCTGAAGGCAGTGACCAATTTCAGGACACCATTTAATTGCTCACTAGAACACCATTAATCATCTACCACTTAGTATCACTGAACAATCAGCAGTTAGCCACACTCCTTTAAAAATCATACACATAACAAAAATGGTGGGATTCTTCACAAAGAGCAAAGTGTTTTTGTTGTCAGTATGTATAGTGGTGACTAATATATATTTATTAACTTTATTCTGAGGATGAAGGCAGAACCCAGATGTAAAAGATAATTGTGCCTTTTGTACTTCTTTCATGGATTCTGTGTAGGAGTGCTGTAATTACTGCTTCTGGACTGTACAGTATGCACAAGTCAGTAAATGTACAGAATATACAAGTCAGTAAACATAACACTCACTTCCTGCCTGCCCGCTGTGCTTTATTTACTGCAGTGAGCAGTAATACATATTCATTGCTCGAGCTCAGCCTTATTGATAGCAGTGACACATGCCGTAATTAGAAATATTTCTGGTTATAGACTACCTCTCTGTTTTTACTTTTGATCTAGTTACATTTGAAGAATTGATAGGGTTTCTCCAATATCTAAGGCTTATGCAAGCCTTTTATTTAGAAAGGGATATGAAATGAGAGCAGATTTCCATTTCCTGGTAAATTTGAAGGAGCAAAGACAGATACACTGGAAATGAAGCAGTTTCAATTATCCTTGTAACACAAAAAGGATGACAGTGGCTGCAACCTTTTTCCAGTGAATTCCAAATCTCTGTATTTTAAACATTTGCCATTGATTCAGTTCACTCCAGCTCTATGTACAGTGGTGCATATAAATGGCATATTGCTAGGTAACTACATAAGGGCTTCCTCCACAGATAAAGTGCCTTCCATCCTTGGGCCAGAGTCCAAAAGAGTTGTTCACAGTATAAGTTTGCCCTGATTCTGAAAGACTTGTTCTCGGATTAAGTGACCTATCTATGAATAGGTTTACACCAGGGCCCAGATTCCAAAAGGCCTACTCTAAGCCTACTCTCAGTGTAAGGGGTTGCTTACACTGACAGCAAGACGTTTGGAATCAAGCCACTTGCCCATTACTTACAGTTTACTGTGTGCTGTTGCTCAGATAAGTAGCCATGACAGGAGAGAGGCTTTGTTGCTGAACATCTTCCTTTGCATTTTGAAGAATCTGCATTTATACTAGATCTTTCATTGTGGACACAGCTCCAGGAAAAATTAATACTAGGTAATGCTTTCCAGTCATTTTGAGTCAATAAACTTAAAGAAGTGTGGGCTCTTAATTTTGTTCAGAACTTAATTCATTATGTTGTGGTGTTTTTGTCTGACAGTCTGAACATAGTAAGGATGCTGTGACTTAAGGCATGCTACAGAACTCTTGCTACTTTGACTATGTCCAGATGTGAGGCTACTACTTGTGTGAGTAACATCACAGTGCCTGAATTGCAGTTATCAAAGCTGTGCTTTTAGACACAGTAGCAATGCATTGTCTTAATTTGAAATTCTAGAAATTACACAAAGGATTGTAGACCATTTCCTAGCATTTGACACAGATTTGCAGTTATCCTTTCATTATGTGCATAATCCAAATAAATGAAGATTCATTACACTGCATTATATAAAATAAAGTTTTGTAAGATGCAGAGATTTAACGGAAACATTTTTTTTTCAGATCTGGCTATCGAATCTGGATAAAAAAAAACTAAGTAGAGAAATTAAACTGGCAGACACAATGGCCCATTATCCATTAGGTCTGCCGTTTAATTTCTTTAAATGCTTAAGTCACAGCTTCCTTACTATGTTCAGACTGTCAGACAAAAACACCACAACATAATGAACCAAGTTCTGAACAAAATTAGGAGCCCACATATCTTAAAGTTTATTGACTCAAAATGATTGGAAAGCATTACCTAGTATTAAAAAAACCCACAAAAATACCTCGTAGTAAACGGTTTAGCAGTAACCAAAACCTCAAAAAAGAAACCAAAAAGAAATTGCTGTCACCAAAACAGCTGAAAACCAAATATACTTTAATAACAGTAAGCACTTTCATGCCAATATCTGGTGCTTCATTGGACCATAAAAACAGTTAAAAGATAAAACAAATAGTATACACTTAACAGTTTTTAAAAAAGCTCACATGATATAAACTAGCAAATCACATATACTCGATATAAAGTAACAAATCAACAGGATGCAATGTTACCATTTAATCATTTCATCGAGTCTTGTGATTTAAAAATTGGTCTTAAGGGAACCTTGACATTCAATCCTAAGCCTTTATCAGCTTGTAGCATGATAATCCAATGTACCTTATGATGTTCAGTGAAATTTCTAAACTCACCTAATCTCATACCTTACTACAACATTTCTATGATCATAAACTTGAAACTGTGTTGATTCCCTTTCTCCATTATATGTTTTGCTAAAGCACTCCTATCATCCTGTCTCCAAATTCCATGAATATGTTCCCTAATCCATTCTCTAAGGGAATGATTTGTCTTACCTATATAAAATGAAATGCACTGATCACATTGTGCTAAATAAACTAAATTTCTTGTTGAACAATCAGCCTTAACCCTAAAAAGTATCTTTGTTGAGTAGTAGGATGAACAAAACTATCATTCACATTTATATACATATATATTATACGTGAACCACAAGGTGACGTACCCAGCTGACCATGTGATTGTTCACTCTTTAGATTGTTGCCATAGCAAATACACCTCTTTAAAGGTTTTTTATTTTTAAAACAAAAACAAGGGTGCTCACCCACAAGATGATTAATCTTTTCATCCGCAAACAGAATTGGCCAGCTCTTTTTCACTATTTGGCAAATACTTTCAATATAGGTAGTATAGTATAAGGGAAGCAAACCTTTCCTATCTTTTCAGAGAACTCCAAATTTCCCTTGATTATTTTCCACCGATCTAGAAAAATATAGTCTAGCTTTATCCGTTCTTAGCCTATCCATACCCCTTTCCATAGAATTAAAATCCTGAACATCACAGTCTCTCACTAGAAACTCAATACACAGCATCTTTAAATTGCTCTGAAAATCAGCAATACTATTATTTAACATGGATATCCTCATTCCCTGTCTCCTAAGAATATTCTTATAAATATGGGCAGGGTGCAAGCTGTTCCTGTGCAGTATATTATTTCTATGACAGCTTTTCCTAAATAAACCAGTATCAAAAGACAAATCACAGTTCCTCTTAACGTTCACATCCAGAAAATCTATCTCTTTCTTAGAATATTGATAAATAAATCTTAAAAATGTATTGGTACTGTGAAGGTATTGAACTAATTCATGTCATAATACTTTGGGACCTGTCCATAACATAAAAATATCATCAACAAATCTCAGATAAAATTTTGTATAAGGAATATAGTCATTGTTTGCAAATATATAACTGCTCTCCCAGTGAGCTAGTATTATATTGGAGTAGCTATTGGCACAAGGAGGTGCCCATAGCTATGCCTAATTTCTGTACATAATAGCTTCCGTCAAATAAAACAACATTATTTTCTAGTATTATTTCTAACAAAAAACATATCATATCAATATGTTGTGTATCACAATGGCTATTCTCTATGAGAAAGACATTAACAAATTCAAGTCCACTGTCATTTGGAATCACAGCGAACAATGAGGTAACATCCAGGGTAACCATAAACAATCTAGATTTATTTCAGCATCTTGTGTGGAGATAAACAAATCTTGCAAAATCTGCTTAGTATCTCTTAAAACCATGTCTGTGCAATCTAGTATTGGTCTAAGCTACTTTTCTACAATATTGAGAGAGGTTCCATTAACCAGCCACGTCCTGAGACAATAGGTCACATGGGTTGGCAAAGCAGATCTTTATGCAGTTTGGGAAGGCCTTGGATAGCCAGTGTTAATGGATATTCTACAATGAAATACTCATATAATTCTAAGGTGATAACCCTACTAATAAAACAGTCATATGATGCCAAATGAACTGACTAAATCATTGCATCTGAAATCGCAACAGGGCAGTAAGTTAACATATCTGATAACATCATATTAACAGAATTCACATAAAACAATCTATCCATTATCACTATTGCTCCTCCATTACCAGTGGGGTGAATACAGATGTCCACATTATTTTTTAGACTCTCTAGAGCTGCAGATTATATCTGGGTAAGATTATAAAATTTCTTAACAGATTTATGTTTATTCAACGTCTCAAAAATATCATTCTCACATGATTTACAGAAAGCCTCTAACAATAGATTCATATTAGGGACAAATACGCCATGTTTCTTAAATGCATCAGGACTAGAAGCATCCAAAAAAATTGTCTTAAAGATTATGTTACATGCAAAAAGTCTAAGGTCCAAAACCATGTCAGTCAAATCAGCCTTGGTTGCCAGAAGGAAAGATAGACCTTTTTCTAACACTGAGATCTGAAGACCAGATAGAGTCTTCAAAAATATGTTCCATATTAATGATAAATTACTGGATCCCACATCCATTTGATGATTTTGTATGGGCCCATTTCTATAGACTTGTTTCTACGTTTCTTCCCTCAACACTGTGAGCAGTCCCTCGGACCTGCTCATGTATTCTTGAAAGGGAGAAGAAGTGAAGGAAAAACCTGGTTCTGCTCTGATGTTACAGAGATTTTCCTCTAGACATCTGGTTAAATGTCTAAGGTGGTTGAAATCAATGTGTTAGAAACAGCAGAAATCAAAGGTGGCAAAGCAGAGGTATTAGACTGCTCTTCACTGGATATCTGTGGCATATTCTTCACATTAGATATCTCAATCATTTCTCTCATTTTCAGCCAGGAGAACACATTGCCATTTTTAAAGTCAAGGATATCCCTCTTAAGTTTTTTCCTCTTCAAATTGTGCAGTCTATGTTCATAAGATGTTATACTATCTACAATATCATCAAATATTTGCTGGTACACATCCGTTGAAAATTTACTAGTAATCTGCTGATAGCATTTATTTATATCACCTATAGCAGAATTTTCAATAGGTCTAAAAAAGTCTATTAATAATCTGATGTATTCAAAACTCGTTTCTAAATTAAGTTTCTGCCAATTTCTCAAACTTTTTGAATGAAAATCTCCATGGGTGGGCATTTTTAACACCCACAACCTTCTTGGAATTACCATGAAATGAATACATGCTTCAAGTTGTAGTCATTTCCACT